>NC_056739.1:556662403-556962403 GCF_019279795.1 Protopterus annectens | reverse complement strand
CAAATCTGACTTCAAATCAGTGACAAGTGGAGTATCACAGCGTTTAGTCCTGGGGCCTCTCCTGTTTGGTATCTACTTCTCTGAAGTACAGGCTAACACAGAAGGCCTTTAGCTAACAAAGTTCACAGATGACTGCAAACTAGGAGCCATAGTGGAGTCCCCAAATGATGTGGACATCCTACAGAAGGGCCTCACTGAGACAGATGCCTGGTGTCAGAGCCATGTCCTCTAGCTCAGTGCCAAAAGTGCATTGTCATCCCCTTTGTTAAAAACTCTGTACCCATGAACTACCACATAGATGGTAGTCTTCTTAATGCCGAATGTGTGATAAGAGACCTTGGGACCTAGGTGAACAGTAGTCTCTCCTTTGATGATCACATTGCCACAGTAGTCAGGAAATCCTTCTATGTGGCACATCTCATCACAAAAGGGTTCTCATCCAGGAAAAAATATGTCATTGTTCACCTCTACTCGATACTCATTAGACTCGTTAAAGAGTAAAATGCCCCTTTTAGAATGCACCTCACAAGACATCTGCAGCAGCTGGAAAGGCCACAGAAATACCTCACAAAGAGGATTACTGGCCTCAAACAGATGCCCTACACTGACCGTCTCAAAAAACTCCAGCTTTACTCCATAGCATATTGCCTACTCCAAGGAGATCTCTGCCTAACATATAAAGCTATGTCAAACCCAGAGCTGTTGGACATGCTACACCTAAATAAATCCCAATCCCTCCAAGCTACATGCTCTTGGGACCTAAACCTTATCACCACAATAAACAGGACATGCTGGAGGGATATATTCCTGTCCCAGAGACTTCCCATACTCTGGAACAAGCTATCCATCTATGTCAAGCAAAGTTCCTCATTAGCACTCTTCAAGAAAAATCTTGATGAGTGGATGGGAAATAGGAAATACACCCTGGGGATCACTTCTGTGGCTCTGGTTGACAGGGGCACTGGAAAATAACTTTCTTGGGTGGCATAAGCCAGGGAACCTTGTTGGCTAGGCTTACCTAGGCCCTTGGGCCAATAGCCTAGTACCTACCTATGAACCTACCTATGAACCTATAACTCACCATTGTTTAAAATTAGCCATTGTCTTGAAAGATCATCTGCCTTTACATACCCTATGCCCAAGCAGTAAAACATTTTTGGAGAGCCCAACTGCTTTTGCCTTTGAAGACCTTAGCTTTAGAATGTTCTACCTCACTAGATATGGATGCCTTAACATAAGAATAGTCAGGTCCATGGAGTGAACAGTATGTTTGTCTCATGTCCAAAAATCTAAGTGCAGCATGTTTCACTATAAATTATCAGACAGACAGTAATAAAGAACTTAATTTAGTACCATTAATATAGACTGTGTGATTGTAGTCTACAAACAACATTTTGTGCTTTTCAAAGTTTGGGTGGGAATTCTGGAGCTATGAACTGACAAATCTATTTAATTTTTGCTTAACTTTCTCCAGTAATGCCTTTACCAAAAAATGTATTTTCTGTTAACTTTGTGTTTCTTTGCGCCCACAGAAATTAGTTTATATTGTGCTGTTTAGACTTTTCTGATTTTAAAATGGTAGAAATGTGATCACTGAAACAAAGTGATCATTTTAGGGGGCTGCTGTTTTATTTACTTATATCATCTTACAATTAAATATTGTGTCTTTTTAAATAAAGGAAGGCTGGTTAAACTTAAGTTAGTTTACTACTGGCAATAGCTGTTTCAACAGAGAAAGATTTCACAAAGGTTACATTGGCTTCACCATGAGATCCTTGGTCCAAAACAACTTTGGCCTGTTGTTAATGTTAATTGATGAGAAAATGTCTAAGAGAGCTTCATATGTTGAGATCCATACCCAAGCACCTTCACTTGCTTTCAAGTAACTCTCCTTGCTTAATGGTAAACCCAACATCTCAGCCATTGTCCCCAGTTCAACACTTAGAAATGGCCCAAACTATTCCATGTACAGAACTCTGACAAGTTAATCCTATTTATTGATAGGCAGTAAAATCAAGAATCTCATCTAATAAGGCATCCAGAAATACAGCCCAGCTGTCTTAGCAAAGCTCTGTAATGACTAAGTATTGGTACCTCTCAAAGATAACGGTAAGACTGTATTTATTCAGATGTTGTTAGCTGGGTAAGAAGCATGACATTGCCTAGTAATTTACACATAGACATACTGTGTATAACTGAAGACTGTTGGAGTTCAAAGAAGGTGTGCATGTCTTTTTTGTTGCTATTACTATCCACTCCATGTTTATGTGCATATTTTACTCATATGTGCAGATGTTGTCTTTCTTTATATCACATTAGTTTTGTATAACTTTTACAATTAAACAGTAAACAAAAGCACCAAGCCAAACTGATCCAAAGTAGGATGCTTTATTGTAAACACAGTGAGCACATACACAAAATACACATAAACACTCCAACATATATATATATATATATATATATATATATATATATATATATATATATATATATATTCACATTGTCATGAATCATTAAATAACTAAACAGCACTAATTCTATATTAAGGTCCAACCAAGCAATTCTATCACACAATAATCAACCTATTGAATAAACACCTTATTAAATAACTAAATAATGATAAAACCATAAAAAAAATTATTTAAATGTTCTAAAATATTTCAAACATTCTAAAATCAGTATAATTTAATAGTTTTGCTATACCATTAAAATTCAGTAATAAAACACTGCACTAAATTTTACAAATAAAATCAATAGCAGATATTCCAAGATGGTGGGCATCCTATATACACCCTCCTCATGAAGCTCCTACCCAAATTCTACAATCTCATGAAATCAGCCTCATTAACTCAATCATCAAATTAAGCCACAACAGTATCTGCTTTCTTTCAGCTTTAGCCAACTGAGTAGAGGTAATACTAGGATAAAAATTGGTTAAATAGTTTTATAATGTTAATCGGAGGTTCCTTACCACGCTTTCTATCCAGGCCCCTAGCTGCAATTATTACAAAGCTCGAAGTTGGCTCAGTGTATTATGAATACAGAAAATGTCAAAAGAAAAAGAAACTGAGAACATGGAGACTTTAAAGTAACAACAACCAGCTGAATAAATATATCCAACAAAAAACCACCACAGTTGAGCAGAAAACCTTTATACGACACAAAGCTTTCAGGTTAAACACCCTTTCTCAATGCTTCATACAGGTCTATAAAAATAGCCATTTATATAACAGCCTGAAACAATCACATGACTTGCAGCCCAAAAGTCATATGATCAAATATAACAACCTTATGATACATTCTTACATAAATACATATATATGTATAATAAGAACATACATAATTACATATATAAAAAGAAAATTGATACATAAACACAAAGCAATATAATACAAAAAATGATGTTAAAATACAAGTATAATTATAAAACATCAATAATTACAGTACATTATTTCAACCTTGTACTCTGTATTCTAACCAGTATGGGCTTCAATGAAACAGTGGAATTTAAACCAGGTGGAGCATCAGCTGATAGTCTAATAATCCATTCAAACTCCCTTATTTCTAGAGAATTTCCTATATCGCCACCTCTACTTGATATACAAACACTATCAATTACCCTAAACTTAAAACTATGATTCAGTCCATATGTATTTATATGTTTAAATAGCGCATTGTTCTCACATGCCCTTCTTATCTCAGATTTGTGCTCTGTTATGCGTTCTTTCAATTTTCTAGTCATTTTCCCTACATAAAAAGAAGAACAGGCAGTACAAGTTGCGAGATAAATTACATTATTAGTTACACAAGTAGCTGATACATGAAATGTGAAGGTCTTATTAGTTATCGGATGCACAAAAACACTATTCTTATTAGCATTATTGATATCATTATACATGATATCACAACAACAGCTATAGTTGTGACAACAAAATGTACCTTTCCTTTCCAAACTAAGTGGGCCTTGTACCTCTTTTTTGAAATCTTTATAACACAACATATTCTTTAGTGTCTTCATGTTTCTATATGCAAATTGTGGCTTATTGCCTAAAAATGTCTTGATCTAATCGGATGCCATTAACACCATCCAATATTTATTTATAACACTTTTAACTAAATGTGTCATGATATTATAAGAAGTAATATATCTCAGTTTATCATCTCCCAACAAAGCATAGTTACTATTACCTATATATTTATCACTTGATAGAAAAATAGGTTTAAAAGTAGTTTGCCTATCGTTTACTACTTCAGTCTTAAAATCAGTCAGGAGATCAACCCCATAACCACTAGCTATAAGCTCTTTACATATAGGCAGACATGGGATAATACCTTAACTCTAGATGCTATGATTCAGCTTAGTAAATATGAAAACCACTCTGGTTATTGTTTAGTTTTTGATACTTGTAAAGTGTTTGACAGAGTCAATTGGAACTTCCTTTTTACAACTATTAATCATTTTAACATCCCCAAAAACTTTACTAATATTATCAGAACCTGTATAATAATTATTATACCTATCTCTATGTTAATAAAAAAATGGATAAACCTATTAAACTAGCAAATGGAACTAGACAGGGTTGTCCCCTCTCCCTTCTCCTCTTCAATGTATACACTGAACTGCTGTTTCTTTACCTCTCCCAAGCCACATATCACTCTACTCCTAGAATCTTGAATGCTAAGATAATGATCTCTACCTATGCAGATGACCTGGATATTTACTTTGAATGCCCTATATAAGACTTGAAGAAGATAGGCAACACAACTGACAAATTTTCAAAAATTTCAAACCATGAAGTTAATACTAAAAAGTCACTGATTTTTCCCATTAACCCCTATACATCACAAGTACCTACTATTGGACTTGCCCTTCAAGATTGAATACTCATTCAGATATTTAGGGTTGCAATTTGAGCATAACCATTCCTTTATGTATCAAAAAAATATAATGAAAATATGGGCAGACACCTTGCAAGACATTAATAGATGGCAGCAACTGAAATTGTCCCTTCTCGCTAAAGCAGCTATTATTAGGATGAACATCTTACATAAATTCTTATATCAGTTAAATTACTCAAATGTCATCATTCCGAACAATTTATTCCAAAAAGTACATACAGAGTTGGCCAAATTTCTATGGTTCCCTAAATCAGTTAGAAAAAGCTATCAAAAATGAATACACCCTAAAGTGATGGTAGGTTTAGGGTTACTGGATATTCGACTTTACTACTGGATAATCTGTGCAAATAGAATACTCCTAATCTCTGAATTTAACCTGAAGAAAGATACCTGGTTTCCCCCATGGGTTAAAATTTGGTACAACCATCTTATCATCAACAACCTCAACCCAAAGGCATTCCCCTTTATGACAGCAATAAGTCTAAAAAACTCTAAGATAAACAGCATCTTAAAGCAGAAGGTTAAGATATTCCAGGACTTAATGAAGTTCCTTGCTTTGGATAAAGCCCTCTCCTTTCTTCAACCCATACACATGAACCCTAACAGTAGACTCAACAATAATATGATTAATCTTTCAGACTATCCAAAAAATAAAGAATTTTAATATATGGGATATCTACGAACACAAGAAGAAATCGCTCCAAGAGCTGAGGTCAGTGCTAAATCTGAGTTTTAAATACACTACTGTATTACAGCAGCTTAGGGAGCTTATACCTACACTAATTAAAGAAACTCCAAATATTGTACAAGACATGGCCAGTCTTGTAGACATTATTAAAAATGTAACTAGCAGGAAGCATATGTTATCCAACACGTATAAAAGAGTGGTTGCCTCTAAATACCAAACAGTGTTATTTATTTCTGAATTTTGGGATAAACAAGGAACCAAGTTCATGGATAATCAAAAAATCATTGCCTTTGAATTTACAATTAAGTTTGCCCCCTTTAAAAAATGATCTTATACGCAATTAATGATAAATAATAACTCCTATTTCACTCGTCAGATTAAACAAATTTAATCCTAAAATCTCCCCAGCATGCCCTTGTTGTTTCTCTCCACATGCAGACCTTTTACATATTATGTTGCATTGTAAGCATACACATAAGCTGTGGAACTCCCTGAAAGTGTGTCTCGAGAAAAATGGGGTATCAAAAGTCGGCCCTATCATGGGAGCTTGCAATACTACACATCACAGAGCTCAGATTTTCTATGCTGGATCTGCAGGTCCTCATTACTCTTTGCTTACTAATCAAATGTTACATAACTAAGAACTGGAAGGGCTGCTCTAAGCTATCCTGGAAGGAATTTAAAAACCTACCAGTAAAATACATATCCTCAGAGAAATTATTCATTAGTAATTCTAATAAACAAACATACTTCCTGAAATACTGGAATCTTATCTTTGACATGATCATGTAAGATTAACCAATATGAATTACGATTGTATCTTTATTTAAGACCATTGTCTGAAATCTGACTTTAGGCAAGGTAGATACTAAACCTTTACTTGGACCTTTAGGCTCCCTCTTCATGTTGGCAGTAGCACGATCTGTATATACGTATATATTCTAGTTTTAGAGGGTGGGATGGGGTTGATGTTTGTTTTGATTATTTGGTTGTATTGTTCTTGAATTTCTTATATGTACCTGAATATTTGTCATCTGATACCTCCTATATGAAATTAATAAAATACTTTTGGAAAAAAAAAATCAATAGCAAAATCACCATATTGTGGCCAAATCTATTACACGCCAGACAATCAAAAGGAAAGCCATGGGAAGAAAAATCCAACTATAAAAAAATTATAAGATGTTTCTAAAAACTATTTATAACCTTATAATCATGAAACGTTGTTATGAAATAATGTTATTGTAAAATAATATTATTGTTATTATTATACAATATTAACATGCATGGAGTAAGAACTCTACAATCTTGCTGACATCATCTTAAGTACTGGGGCTAAAGAGACATTTTCATTCAAACCTGGGAATTTGATGTACAGGGAGTTGTACTGGCAGCTCGTTTTAGAGTCAAACAAACCCCCAGGTTTGAATGAAAATGTCTTTTTAGACATTATTTTATAACAACATTTCATGACTATAATGTTATAAATAGTTTTTATAAACATCTTATAATTTTTTTATAGTTGGATTTTTCTTCCCATGGTTTTTCTTTTGTTTGTCTCTTTGTTTCTTGTTTGAAGCATGTAATAATCAATTTGGCCACAATATGGTGATTTTGCTATTGATTTTTTGGAAGATTTAGTGCAGTGTTTTATTATTGAATTTTAATGGCATATCAAAACGATTAAATTATACTGATTTTAGAATGCTTGAAATATTTTAAAACATTTAAATATTTTTTTATTTATGGTTTTATGGTTATTTAGTTATTTAATAAGGTGTTTTATTCACTAGGTTGATTATTGTGTGATAGAATTACTTGGTTGGACCTTAATATATAATTAGTGCTGTTTAGTTATTGGATGATTCCTGATGATGTGAATATATATATATATATATATATATATATATATATATATATATATATATATACACACACACACATTCATTTACAAAACAAAAGGTATGCATCTGTTGAAGTTCTTTATGAAAATGCAGAGATTTTGTTGAGATGCATGTCTTTTTTGTTGCTATTACTATCCGCTCCATGTTTATGTGTGTTTTTTTACTCATATGTGCAGATGTTGTCTTTCTTTATATAGCATTGGTTTTGTATGACTTTTAGTATTACTTGTTTTGTTCTGCTGCACTCCAGAGCTGTGGCTGTAAAGCAGCTCTAATGCAACATATTTTTTAACTGCTAAGTTTTCAGTAACAAAACACTAATTAGACATAGTTGTGACAATGCTGTCCATTATTCTGTTTAGCAATGACTTGTTATTTGTTCCTGTTTCAGATGGCATACCAAAAGTAATGTTGCCTGAGTCCAACGTTACAGGCAATGCAGGATCAACTGTGCTTCTGCCGTGCTACTTCCTTATGGATTCGAAAACTGTGGATCTGAATCATCTTGTGGTGCAGTGGGAATTCCAGGGAAGTCATGTGGCCAGATTTGAGGATAACATTCTGTATAACAGCACAAGGGCATGGCTTTCTGTGGGTGAGCTGGAGAGAGGGAATGCTTCCCTGGAACTTGGCAACATTTCACCAGAAGATGAAGGGGATTATGTCTGTGATGTCAGTTACTTTTCAAACATCAACCTAAAAGTGACTGCCACTTTAAATATTGAAGGTAATACTGTTGCAATGAAAGTCATCAATGTGCAGTTTCCCTCATTCTTAGTACAATGAAATTAAATAAAGATAGTTTTTGTAGAGCTCATAAAATACAGCAGACTCCACAAAGGGGGTGATATACTGTCCTAGTGACATCCAGGTAACCTCAGATACTGAAATAAAATTAGACTATACTGAAAAAAAAATAATAAAACTTGGATCCTATCAAAGCTCAGGGAAGAGACAGAATTAGAAATAATGACCTAAAAACACTTTGGCACGAACTTACAGTACTATTGTATCTATTATTTATTAGGTTGTATAAATATGAAGGGATTCCTCAAAAATGGAAACATGCACTTGTTAAAACTATGTTTAAAGGAAAGGGAAATAGGACAAATGCAGAGTCATACATACCCATAAGTTTACTTTCATGTTGTAGAAAAATAATGGGGAAAGTTATATTGAATAAATTATTGTCAGAACTGGAAAGGTTAGGACTTGAAACCATATATCATTATGCATATTTTGAAATTAGATCTATTACCAGCTGTAACATGATGTTCTATAACAACGTAATAACATCTATTAATGGAAATGTGTGCTGTGATGTAATTTATATAGATCTAACTTCATTAGGTATTTGACAGGGTCATACACTGATCAATAAATTAGAACAATTAGGTATTGATGTAGTCTTGATAAGAAGGATAGCTGCATGGCTTACAAATAGGACATGGCAACTGGATAGATTAAATTAATCATTCCAGTCAAGGTGTCCCACAGGGCTCTATCGTAGTCCCATACTTGTTTAGACTGTATCTTTTATAGCTATCTTTTTCATCTGAGGTGTTTTACAGTCTGTATGCAGCTGACTTGAAAATGGACATGTTATGGATAGGGCAAAAAGGGTATGTTTGCAAGAACTTGACTAAATTGACCATTGGGGCACAGGAGAATAATATGCTGATAAATACATAAAAACTAAAATAACACAAAAATATATCGTACTGGCCAGGAAATGATTCAGAGAAATAAAATTCACACTTTATTCAATAGAACATAACAAAGCATTAAGCTCTTTCATCCTATTTCAATTTAGGATTTCATCAGAATGCTTTACAAATAAACTTCCTTTCCTTATATAATGTAATTAAAAACCTGTAATTACAATCAATTAATTCATTTAAAGAGGCAGTATAACTATTTATATAGGGTAGAACATTTTTTGTTATACTGCTTCTTTAAATTAATTAACTGGTTCTAATTATAGGTTTTTAATTATGTTCTGTTGAATAAAGTGTGGATTTTATTTATGCGAGTAGTTTCCTGGCCAGTACAATATATTTTAGTGCTATTTTAGTCGTCTTTTATCATACGGTAGCACTTGGTGTTTACATAAAAAACTAAGCATATAGGATTTGAGAGACCTAAACTGAAAGGTAAATACTTAGTACAGCACACAGTGATTGAAACTGCAGATTCATGTAACTCATTCCCTCCAGTACAGCTCTTTTGATTGTGTACCTTTAATTCCCAGTGGGTGTGGTTTGAGACTTTAAAAAATTAAGTTATCACCTTACAGTTCTAACAAATACTCATTGACAGATGTCAAATATCAATATAATTGAGTTTGCCATCATGTATGCTTCAAGATAAAATATTCTGATAGCTTACATGTAGCATGGTTTTGGAATTATTATTGCAAATATGAACAAGCAAGATTTGATGTCTAGAGGCGCAGTACGAGGTAACTGCAGAAACTCCTGGAGGCGCACTTAACTGTAATGAGGACCTGGGTATATGGGTAGATGTAATTTTGAGTTTTTCTGATCATATCAACCAAGTGATTAATGATAGTTAATCTGGCAGTTTAAGAACTATAGGTTATATAAAAAGATTTATAAAATCTAGAAAATCACAGATGACAAAGTCATTATTAGCTATATTAGACTGAAAGATGAGAATGGAATAATAATATGGGAACCATACAAGAAAACAAGCATGACTAAACTGGAAAGAGTACAGCAAAAATATACCAAGGGCATCCATGGATGTGAAAAATGTAAGTTATCATGAAAGACAAAAATATATGAACTTGTACACATTCTCATATACTGTAGATATTTAAGCGGAGACATTATTAAGATATATAGGGCATTTAGAGACAACTGCCTCTGGGACTGGTTGGGATTATCAAAAAGTAGTAGACAATATTCAGACAACCTATGCAGAATATTCTGTAGGAATGAGAAGTGTACTAATTTGTTCTCTGAGAGAATAGCTGATGCATGGAACAGACTACAGAATTATATTAAATCAAGCATTAATTTACATACTTTTAAGAACAGCCTGGGTACTTATTATGTGAAAAACTGTTTGGTATTTTGGCAGGCTAGGAGGGGATTATTGCCTGACCTTGAAGTATTTGTATGTATCTATGTTGTTCTTCCACCTAAGCTAAACACTGCTGAAGCCTTTCAGTTGCTATAACACCATTTGTCCTACTTGTGCCAGGTATCACTGAATCCTTTTCTACCTGCACCATATATAGGTTGATAGGTTCATAGGCAGGTACTAGGCTATCTGCCCGAAGGCATTTATAAGCCTAACCAGAAAGTGTTGGCTTTCATCGCCCCCTTAGATTAGTTCCATGTGCCTCTGTTCAGCAGAGGCACTGAAGTGATCCCCGGGGTAAACTTTCTGTTTCCCAGTCACTCATCAAGGTTTCTCTGGAAGAGTGCTAGCAAGGAGCTCTGCCTAATGTAGATTGGAATCTTGTTCCAAAGCATGGGAAGTCTCTGGGATAGGAATATATCCCTCCAGCACATCCTATTTAATGTTGTGGTGAGGTTTAGATCCCTAGAGCATGTGGCTTGAGGAGATAAGGTTTTTTTTAGGTGGAGCATGTCCATAAATTCTGGGTTGGACATGGCCTTATATGTCAGGCAGAGACCACCTCTAAGCAGGTGTAATGCAACTGAGTACAGCTGGAGTTTCTTCAGTCGAGCTGCATAGGGCATCTATTTGAGGCCAGTGATCCTCTTGGTGAGGTACTTCTGTGGTCTTTCCAGATGTTGCAGGTGTCTTGTAAGGTACATCCCAAATGGGGCATTGTACTCTATAATGGGTCTGATGAGTGATGAGTAGAGAGGCACAATGACCTCTTTTGATCTGGATGCAAACCCTTTTGTGATTAGGTGGGCCACATGGAACTAACCACTTTGGCAATGTGATTATCAAAGGAGAGATTACTATCTACTTAGGTCCCCAGATCCCTTATTATGTTTTTTGTATTTAGGGGACTACCACCTATGTGATAACTTGTGGGCACTTTGTATTTCCAAAGAGAATAACTATGCACTTTTTGGCATTTAGCTTGAGGGCATAATTTTGACACCAGGTATCCGTCTCAATGAGACCCTTTTGGAGGATGTCTGTGTCAGCTGGTGAGTCAATTATAGCTCCTAGTTTGCAGTTGTCTGTGAACTTGGTCAGCCATAGTCCTCCTGTGTTTGTCTCTACCTTTGAGAAGTATATGTCAGACAGGAGGGGCCTAGGACTGAGCCCTTCTCACCATATGTGTTCTGCCCATGAGCCAATTGGTAACCCATCTTGTGACATAGGGGTTTATGTTCAGGCTGGTGAGCTTGTCTATAATACCAGAATGGGGAATGGTGTTGAAGGCCTTTGCGAGGTCTAGGTAGGCTGTGTGTACCACCCTTCCCTCGTCTATAGCCTTGGTAACTGTCTCAAAAATGTCCACCAGGTTTAGGAGGCATGATCTTCCCTTAACAAAGATGAACTAGGTAGGGTCCAGTGTTTGGAGGTTCCCAATGTCTCTGTTATGAGTTCCATGATGATGTGCTCCATAGCCTTGCAGACCAAGCTAGTCGGGCTTATAGGGCAATAGTTCCCGGGGTCTGTTGTGGTTCCACTTTTGTGGAGTGGAATAACTGTTGTTGTGCACCACTCTATGGGTATGTAGCCTGTGAAGAGGCTGAGTTTGAACAGTGTGTTTAGGTGAGGGGTTAATTCATCTTTGAGCTCGTGTAGGATGCAGCCTGGGACATCATCCAGTCCCATTGATGCTGTGTTTTTGGCTTTGGAGAGGGCTATTTTAACCTGAGTGTCTGTGATTTCAAGGGCTCTACATTCTTCTGGTATGGTTATGGGCCCTTTTGGGGGTGAGAGGGGGGTGAAGTTTGCACTGAACCTATCTGCCAGGATGTTGGGAATATCGGTTGGTTCAGTGTATTTTGTACCATTCTGCACTAACTCCGAGCAGATCTGAGCATTGTCACTTGGATTCTTGACATAGCTAAAGAATGCCTTGTGGTTATCTTTGGAGTCCTTGGCAAGTTTTCTTTGAAAAGCTCAGCTTGGACGATTTTATGAGGGATCGTAGTTTCTTGCTGATACTGATCAGGGATGTCTTCTCTTCTTGGGATTTTACTCTTTTCTGTACTAGTTTCCTCCTTCTATTGTATAGCTTGTTTATGGCAGGGGTCCACCATACTGGTTTTGTTTTCTTGGAGGAGTGAGTCTTGGTTTTGCTTGTTGGATAACACGATCCATGCATTCTTGTAGGTGTCCGTAGAATGCATTAGTAAAGGATTTTGCAGCTTGGACAGTGTTATCCTTTAGCATGGGGGCTTTGAAACTTTCCACCTCCATCTTAAGTAATGGTTAGTTTTCTTTTGAAAAGTATTTCAAGGTGGTTTCCTTGTCCGGGGGTGGGGGCAGAATGTGGATATCCAAATTGATTTGTTTATGGTCAGATCTAACCAGCGAGGGGTTGACCTCTGGTGTGGAACACCATTCGCCCATGTTGGTGATGACCAGGTCCAATATGTTGTCACCTCTGGTGGGAGTGTTGACCAGTTGTTCCAGAGCATTTGAGTTTATAAATTCTAGGAAATGTTGGGCAAGGGAGTTAGTACTTGAATAGTTCTCCCAGTTAATGTTTGGGTAGTTGAAATCACCTATTATTGGGGTGTTTGGTAGGACCTTTATGTTAGCCAGTGTTTCCAGAAATGCAGAATAGGGGTCCTGGGACATGTTTGTAGATCTGTAGCAAGTTACAATTTGAATTGAAGTTTTTTCCGTTGTTAGTTGCACGTGGATAATCTCTGAAGCATCGTGCTGTGCCACTAACCTGGAGGTGTGGGTATCCTTGATGAATATGGATACTCCCCCGCTTTTGTATTTTGGTCCGGGTTCTGTGGCCAAAATGTATGGTATGAGTTGTAGCCTGGTAGTGCTGGGGTGCTCTCTGTAGCCTTAAACCAGGTTTCTGTTACTGCACATATATCGATTTTCTCCATACTGAGGAGTGCCTCGAGTGCGTGCATTTTGAGGTTTAGACTTCTGGCATTGAGTAGTTTTACCCTCAGATTTTTGTTACTTGTGCTATTTACGGTGGTAGGTTTGTCTTTTGAGCCTTGCCTAAAAAGGCAATATAGGGGTGGCAAGAGCCTTGGCCAGCATTCAAAAGCCTAATGGTGACAGGTGCAAGCCATCTCTAGCAAAGCAGCGTGGCTTGTTGAGTTTGTCATCCCAGGCAGACAGATACTGGATCCCCTTTGAATGACACCAGAAACTTAGCCAATTGTTGAAATTGATAATTGTTTCTTTATACCGTGGTATCATTCTTGGTGAGGGCAGGATGCTACTCAGGGTCAGTGTCATACCGGCCCAGGCTACGTGATCAGAGAGCTCGTCCATGTCTCTTTTCATGTAGTCCAGGGAGGTACTGCTCAGGTTATTCACACTAACATGGACAGTGACAGAGTCATATTTGTACTTGTTCTGAAGTGACCCAAGTGCTTGTGTTATGTGGCGGATCCTGGCACCTGACAGGCAGCTAACAGTAACGTTTTCCTTATTCAGCATAGTGAGTGGGACATCAGTGTGCCTGGCTATAGAGTCACCTATTACTAGTATGTTGGGTATGTTATTTTGCTTTGAGGGCTGTGATTGCGTGGAACACTGGTTTTGTGAAGTATGTGTTTCATGGTTTGTGTTGGGGGGTGGAGGTTGCTTGGATGTCTGCTTTGGAGATCTCTGCTGCTTTTGCAGATTTTTATTTAGAGCCTCTGAGTATGTTTTCATGTATTTATGTGTGTGTTTTACCGGTGCTGGTTTATTGGGTCTATGTGAGACTGGTGGTGTGATGCCAGTATTTCCCTTCTCCTCTTGACTATCTGATCCAGTCTTGGGTTGAGACAGCTTAGCCTCCAGTTTGACTGTATAATTGCATCTCTCACATGTATTAGTGTTTGGTGGTGGGAGGAGAGGGTTGTCTGTGTACATGAGGCAGTTGTTACATTGCCTCAAAATGCCCAGATTCACCAGTTGAACTGGAGAGTACACCTAAAACTGCCCTTTGGACATGCCTGGATTGGTACAGTAAACTGTTTTACTGAATGGCTGGTAAGGTCGAATAGAGAGCCTTGTCCTTCTGCAGTGCTGGGGTTTATAAGTGCTTTCTATGAGTTTTGAGCAAGTGCTGGGTGGAGAAATGAATGGCTTGAGTGCTTAAGTTGAAAGTTTGTCTAGTTCCAAGGGAAAAATTGAAGAGGAGACTTTGTGGAGCCGGGAATAGTTATACCCTAGCTAACCAGCACTGCCCAGTGTGCAAAACCAGGCAAATGTGGTTTTTATAGCAGGGAAATGAAAGAGATAGAAATTAGCCCAAAATGGCCAATAAACTACTACTTTCTGACTTGAAACTACTCCTCCAGATACAGATAGGCTGCTCAAAGCTCCCCTGTCTGACAGGTGAACATGGAAACTTCCTTCTATCCAAGTAAGGTATGGGCCAACACAGAGATCTGTAACACAGCCCTGAATTCAGCACTAACCTGAAAACTGGACTATACTAGCCTAGAAAGGCGGGAAACAAGTATATATATATTTTTTAAGAAAATAAAGCAGATACAATTAAAAAAACACTTTAAATGAACTGTCACTCAAATATGCAAATATCACTGAATTTTTCCAATCCCTACAGCACCGTTTGTCCCACCAGGGCCAGGTATCACAGAATCATTCCAGTCCCTGCAACATCATTTCTTCTACCTGTGCCAGGTATCACAGAATCCATCCAACCACTGAACAACCATTTCTGTTATGACAGGTGTGATGACCATGCCCTGGCCCAGCAATCAAGGAACCTCAATTCTCACCACTAACACCAGGGAGATCATCTCCTAGAAGAGAGGAAAGGATAACTAATACACACAGTAAAGTACAATTTCCCTTAAGTGCACACAGAGATCACAGTCAGTCTGGAGCTGGTTGCTCCCTTGCTCACCAGGTTCCCAATAAAACTCCCCACTGACACAGCTATAGGGTCCAGGTCTCAGCCTAGGTGGGCAAGCTAAAACCTCCAGTACCCTCTCTGTCCAACCAGTGCTTCGTGTCCCAGCCTAAGTAGCGGACACAACACACACACACTTGGAGGTAAGTATTTATACAACTTTACAGACACTCCGGGGAAAGGCTGACACAGATTCTCCAGCTATGCCCTTTACCCAGACCATACGGTAGTAATCCCTGCCACCTCCTAGCTAATAATATCAGCTACTAAAAGGCCCTTAAAAGGGTGTCCAATTATTACTGTGCAATATTATTATCCAATGGTAATGTGACTATTCAGTCTAGGCTTATTAAAAGGGCTTAGACAGTAAACTCTATGAATATATAATGCACTCTAAAGCATAATTTATCTCTACATAAACCAGCCATGGGTATAAGGTTTTAAAAATATTTAATAATAAAAAATTCAAATACAAGACAAAACTACTACACCACAGAGATATCTAAGAGTTCAGATATCACACAGAAACTTAAAATAATACAGTAGTACAGGTCTGATTTCAAAGAAAAATACCTAATTAATCTTTACTAGCTTTAACTATTCCTACAAGAAATCACAGCACAAAAACGTACATGTGAACATAAGGCAGAGTGCTGAGTTAGATATCCAAGATCAAAATGCCCCCAGTCTCTTGTGAAAAATAGTATTTAAACATTACTAACAAACATGTCTACTGGGTCCCTCCCAAATTACATCATGTTGACACTTAGGTTTTCCCAGGCAAACAAACTGCATTATTTAGCAACCTAACACCTGCTCAGAAATTTACAACAATAAAAGTCATTTCACATGTATAATCTAACAGAAACCAGAGCAATAAAGCACATTCCACATCTAAATTCTGGTCATAAACTTTAGCCTTAAAACAATGGGCATGAAACCTTCATTCAGACTCACTGGAGCCAAATTCTAAAATAAAAGGGTCACAACATGTTTCACTAGGCCAGTAGAGTGCAATGTTGTCACATATTTTGCAGTTCCACATTTGACAGTATTCTTTTACACTCATGGAAACATGCCTGTATTTTACATTTATTTACAAATGCCAGAATTATATATGAAATCCTCTTTGAGTAGGCTGGCAGCCTTCACCCATCTTTCCCCAATCGTCACAACAGGTATTTGTTTTTGGCAGTGTATTCTACCCACACCAGCTTCTATTTTCTGTTACCCATCTTCCAGCTATCACCCACCATTCTCTTCCTCTATCACTTTCCTGTGACAATTTAGTGCAGCTACATCTCACTGTAAACTATTCTTGCCTTTTTCAGTACATATCCCTTCTCATACCCCGGTCTTCTGTGCTTTTCTTCTCATATCCCAATATTCTGTGCATTTTCCCCTTTCAGATTCTCTGCTTTGCACAGTTTCTTCTGTCCTGATCCAACTCCTTTTAAATGGCAGTCAGAACTGACCACAGTACTCAGAATGTGGCATGCCCAGTGCATGGAATTAGGCTTCATCATCACTCCATCTTCTCCCCACACTACATACTCTAGTACCTTACTGTTACTTGTCACTGCTGTTTTACAGTGTACTGCACATTTCAGCTAATCTGCATTTAGCACCTTCCACGTCCTTTGCCTCCTTTATCTTCTCTTTGGTTACCCAATCCAAATAGATTTGGAATGAAACTCTCTACCAAAGTGCATTACTTTGGAAATATGCATTAATACCAGGCTATTGTTTAAGGGCCATTCTGCTAGCTACACCAAATGGATCCCTTTATCTGTTAACTAAAATTGCATCAGAACTGGTATAAGCAGGGAAAAGGTTTCTCTTGTTTTCTAACTTTAGTGTGGTTTGTCACAACAGTGAACAGTATACCATTTCACACTTTACTAGTTTTATTAACCGGGTCAACTCCCCCCAACCCTTACAGTTATCTTCTTCTAGTCAGTCAGCTGATTTCCTTTTTGTCCAGTTGGTCTTATCCATACCTGCTGCCTTTTGATTTTCCACTAATTTACCATGAAGCACAATGTCAAAAGCCTTACTAAAATAGCCACCAGACTGACCCAGTTTAGCATAGCAGTTATGCAACCATAGGCTTGGATCATGTTTTACTGTCTGGAAATCTGTTATAAAAAGCCACACTGTTGCCCATCTGCAAAATGTTCAGCATCTAATAACTCCATCAGTTTGTTTTTTATAACATTCATTAGATCCATAGTGAGATAAGAAAATACCTTTGCAGCATCTAAGAACATACATGCATCATACATATTTGCCCTGTTTAATAACCAAGCATGTCCCCTGTCTAGCTTTTCTGGCTATTACAGGTGCACAGATGCTCATCATGTGATAGCATGATGAAGCCAAGATGTTTGTGAAAGAGGGAGTAGATAGCCTTCTTTAATAAAAGTGAAATATGAATGTGAAGCAAATGCTTTCACAATGGAACCGCTCCTTCTGTCTAAATCTGCACCTTACCTTGCCAGCTAAGTGTACTGCACTCACCTATATCTCTCAGTCTCTTAGTGCAAGAATTCTGCTCAAAGACAAAAATAATTGAAGGAACAAAGTCCCAAAATCAGGGACAGAGTTTAAATATTGCTCTTGTATACTTAAATTGCTGCAATGACAACAGGTTTTGCAACAACATGCATTTTCTGAAGGATATAAAGTCTGAAACTCAAATGTCTGTCATTCTTTAATGACTTCAGTGCTCAATAATTTGCAAGAAAAACACTAATTTTATGAGGAACACTACAAAAACACAAGGCAAAAATATCCATACCTCTCAACTGTACAGATTTTCGCAGAATGTCCATATTTTTGCCTCATAGTTTTGATCCATTTTTCATAAAATTGTGGTTTTCTGGCAAATTTGGTAGCATGACATTAAATACTGAAGCTAGAAACTAATGATGGACATTTGAGCTTCAGAGAATTCATACCCTTCAGAAAATGCATGCTAATGCAAAAATGTTATTCTATCAACAAGTTTATAGAACAAATATTTAAAATTGTCCCTATTTTTTGGGCCTCTGTCCCACTTTTATTTAAGGCTTCATCCAGATTTCTTGCTCTAAGAGATTGAAAGGTATGTGGACATCTAACAACTGTTCAGATTTTTGCAGGCTATGCTTCCACCTCATTTTTCCACTGTAAACAGCTCTCCTCCCTACACCTTAGATGTTTTATAATGGAATATTCTTCTGGTCTGTGGATAACCCTTCTTGAGAACACTGGTAGTACTGATTGTAAAGCCATTTGGAAAAATTATTTTCTCTACCATTTTCTGTACTCAACAGCTACTGTTTTTCTCCATCACATCTGTCCTTATATGCTCAGGGCTTTTATCCACTGTGTGTGTGTGTGTGTGTGTGTGTGTGTGTGTGTGTGTGTGTGTGTGTGTGTGTGTGTGTGTGTGTGTGTGTGTGTGTGTGTGTGTGTGTGTGTGTGTGTGTGTGTGTGTGTGTGTCTGTGGTCAGAGGTGTGGTGCCAAGGCAGCTGTTCTGTAGTAAGTCAAGCAGGATGCTATTGTAGTATGGTTAGGGCAGAGTGGTTCGTTTTTCACTGTCATACAGTTCGTCTCATCTACCTGCAGCCACACCTAACAAGTGAGTATATTGATGAGGGGTTCGAATGGAGAGATGATACAATCAGCAAAAGAAGAGAAGTGCTGCTGGAATTGAGTTCATCCTCAAGTGTTGGTGAGTACCTTCATGAGGTAGACCCTGTTTTTTCACAAAATCTCACAAAGATGACACTGATATAAATAGACTGCAGTTTATATAGCAAATATCATGGACAGAATTAGGTTAAAAAATAAAGAAGATGGCAGAGTTTACAAGTCCCAGAATAAAAAAAAGTGCCCAATCTTGGTAGGCACACTGGTACCACAACTGAAAAAAATGATAGCGTAGAATCCTCAAGATATGGAAGTATTCCTACAATGGGGCTAGGCCAGGCCCACAGGGGAGGATGGCCCCCTGTTGTAGAAAGAAGCAGCAGTCCACAAAAATAACAAAACATGTTAGGTGACAAAAGAGCCATATGGATGATATAGTGGACTATTGAGTTCAGAAAGAAATTATGTTTGTTACTATTATGCAAGGAAGCCCAGAATTTCCAGACAAAAGATATACAAAAAGATTAAGAGAGAAATTTGAGGAAAGAAAAATACTTCCACAAGAAAAACTGTCAGAAACTTCAAATAAAAATTTGTGTTCATTAATACAACAGATCCATGAAAAACACTATATAGACCAAGAAACCTTGTGCCATTTGGAAAAAGAAACAACTGAGGAAGTGTGACAATTTAAAGAACAGAATTTAGAGATGTTTGAAGGGTATAAAAAAGAAATATGGACATGGCAAAGAAAGAGAGATTTGGTATGGTGCAACATTTATGCAAAGGAGGAAGACAAATTAATCAACAGAAAAAAAGGCAGCCCCAAAGATATTTGAAGAGAAATGTAGGCAAAGGTATCCAGATATGGAAAACTTTACAATAAAAAAATAAGATAACAAAGAGGGAATGTCGAACAGAAGATTAGTCAAGAAGAAGTTAAAAAATAGAAGCTGAAGTTATGGAATTTTTGCAAAGTGAAGGATTCAGTGTAGAAAGTAAAATGGGTCATATCACAGTCTCCAAAGTAAGAAGAAACAAGAGGAACAGGACACATCTGAAGAAGAAATATGGACCTGGGAAAGAAAAAGAGATTTAATATGGTGCAATATTTATGCAAAGGAGAAAGCAAAACTAATCAATGCAAAAGAGCAGCACCAAAGATATTTGGCAAAGACATCCAGATATGGAAAATTTTACAATATAAAATATAAGAAAACAAAGAAGAAAAGTAAAAAAAGAGGACTAGTAATGTAGAAGTTAAAGAAATAGAAAATGAGGTTATGGATTTAGAGCCAAAAATTTGACTCAGATAACAACAAAACAAGCTACAGCAATGGACACCCAAATTAAGGAGAAACCAGTGGCGCATGAAGTATCTCATCTAATCAGTTGACATATGAAGATACTTTTGGGCCTCCCATTGGCAACAGTACAAATGTTCAGTTGGATCTATACAGCAAGGGAAAGTACAGGAAACTGTGGCAACTCTGACACAGTCAATGTTGTGGAGTCATAGGCCAGTGACTTCCCATATGAAAGAGCAACAGATGACACACAGTGAAACAGAAGAAAACATGGCACAGGAAGAAGCTCTGGAACTTCCCATACAATGTCCGCAGGAAATGGCAAACAAAGAATGTGCCCTCAATTTAGAAGAAAATGATATAAGAAGAGTTGCTTGATTTTATAAAGATGGATAGACATATTAAGATCAATGAAAGAAATAGACTGCAGAAGGTCAATAAAACCCAGAAAGTTAGAAGTTTGATAAAACAAATGAACACAGTAATTAGGACTGTCCATAGAGATTCATTCTACATAATAGAAGTAAATAGGATACATTACTGTGCAGCCAAATTAATAACTGATAAAGTCCTACCACAAAAACACAGGGAAGTAAGGGAAAGGACAGGGAGAAATTAAATGCCATCATGGAAGTATCAAATAGAGAACACTATAAAGCAATTAAGACAAGAAGTGTCACTGTTAAAAGAGTATAGAAGAGGGAATAGATCAACAAAAATACTCAGAAAGATTTGTTGCTTGTCTTTCGGCTTTTTCCCGGTAAGGGGTTGCCACAGCAGAACTCCAGTCCGTTAATGATTGGCAGTAGATTTTTTAAGAAATGCCGAGGTGCCAGCTTGATGCCCAACCTTCAACAAAGGCACGCCTATTTACGAACGCATGTCTTTTGAACACTAAAGATAAATGTGATAAAAGCAATACGCAGTATTATAATGGATCGCGATTTATCATGTGCTGTTGCAATTAATAAACTAAAAATATCAGCACAGGCAGAAAAATGTAGAAGATACACAGATTAATATACAGGAAAAGTACAAAATAAGCAATTTATTGATGACTCTAAAAAGTTTTATAGAGAATTGGGAAACAAGGTAAAATGAATTGAAAGACCACCAAAAAAAAGAAATAGATTTATTTTGGAAAAATATTTATGAAATCCTGAAACATAACAAATATGCTAAATGCATAAAAGAAGTAAAAGAAAAAAGTTCAACTATACAGGATATAACATGGGATAAAGTAACGGCCAGAGAGATTGAAACAAAGTTAAGAAAAGCTTCTAATTGGAAAACCCCAGGCCCAGATGCAGTGCCTAACTTCTGGCTAAAAGTATTAACATCTTTGTATGAAGATTTAGCCATGAATAAGAACTATTTATATGCATACCCCAAACAAACACCAGCCTGGCTAACATCAGGAAAAACAATGCTCCTACTTAAGAGTGAACCTACAAGTAGACTGATAAACTTGCCTTCCAACGACATATAAACTATATACTGGAATTGATGCCAACAGAGTTTATAGTCATTTAGAAGAAAACTCAATTATGGCAATAGAACAAAAGGGTAATAAAAGAAAGTCATATGGAACAAAGGATAATTTGTTGTTAAGTAAAGTTATATTAGAGAACTGTAAAAAGGGGAAGAATCTAAGTATGGCATGGATAGACAACAAAAAAGCATTTGACAGTATCCCACATTCATAAAAAAAAGAGTGCTTACAAATGTATAAGATGCACCCTACACTGATAAACTACATCACAAAGACCATGGAACAGTGGAAAACCACTTTGCAGTTAAGCCATGATAAAGGCCAAATTATTATTCCAGGGATAAAAATCCAAAGGGGGATATTCTACGGTAACTCTCTGTCACTGCTGATCTTTTGGCTTGCCCTTATCCCATTAAGCTGTCTACTTAACAGATTAGGTCATGGCTATAATTTGCCTCCCAGAAAGCAACAAAATGTAAAAACTTCTCATCTTCTCTTTGTTGATGATTTAAAACTGTACAGCTCATCAGATGAGGAGCTGAAAGCAGAACTACAAGTAGTCAAAACTTTTTCAGATGATATAAGAATGTCATTTGGTCTTGATAAATGTGCAAAAGCAACCTTTAAAGCAGGAAAACTGCAGCAGCAGGAAAACATCAGTTTGGGACAAGAATGTGATATAAATGAAGATGAGCAAGAGGGAGTGTATAAATATTTGGGAATTGATGAAGGATCAGCAATAAAATATGAACAAATGTGAATAAAACTCAGTAAGGAATATTTTAGAAGACTTTAATTAATCCTGAAAACATTGTTGACATCTAGGAACAAAGTTCAACCTATAAACCAGTTTGATCTTCCTGTCCTAACTTATTGTTTTGCAGTGACTGATTGTCCCCAAAAGGTGCTGGATAGATTATATCGGTAAACAAGAAGGATGCTTTATGTTCATCAAAGGATTTATAAAAATTGTTGCAAACCAAGATTATATATTCCCCATTCCAAGGGAGGTATGGACCTCGTTGAAACTGATTACATATATAGATCTGCAGTTGTGGAAGTGCATACATATTTGCTGACCTCACAAATCCAAAACATAGTGAAAGTTTTGAAACATAAGGAGAATAACTTTAAGATGACTTCTCTGCTTAGTATGGCAGAAGCATATCTGTGTCAAGTGGAAATGCAAATTAAACCAGAAGCAGATAAAAATCCGGCAGCAACTAAATGTGCCAAAAAACAAAATAAAGAATATAAGGTAAAGAATCAGATGAGAAGGCAAGAAATGTGGAAAATGCATAAATATAGTTGCAAGTATAGAAAACTCCTGGAACAATCCCACATTGATCAGCATCAAATGCAAGAATTCAGCCCAAGCGGCCCAAGACAGTAGACTACATAAATGTTGGTTTACAAAGTCCATTGAACATGTGGGAGAAACAGACAAATGAAATCGAAGACAGTCACACACCTTGTTGCTAGTTGTGATATACTAATGGCAGAAGGACTGTATACTGAAAGACATAATAATGTGGCAAGACTGTTGCACTGGGGATTGTGCAAACATTATGATATTGAAGTAGCTGAAAAAACACTGGAAACATGAGCCACAAAGCATCATAGCAAATGAAGTTTACAGCACATGGGATCACCCATTACCAACAGTTCAAAAGATAGATGTGAGAAAACCAGATATAGTGGTCCATGAAAAGATGACAAAAGTTGCATTGCTCATTGAAAACGCTACACCCAGTGACTACAGTGTCCTGCATACAGAGACACACAGAATCATAAAATATCAGGATTTGCAAGCAGAAACACGAGCAATGTGGAAGAAAGATACCCAGACAGTTTCAATAGTAGTAGGAGCAATGGATTTTATAAAAAAGAATCTACAATCATATTTAGATATGTTACAGATATATGTAACTCTGTACGAATTGCAGAAGGAGTCATTACTGTGCACATTGCGGGTGTTTCGAAGAGCACTTTTGGCTGACATCAAATATTAAAATAATACTAATTTATGAACTTTAATCATACTTTGAGGTCCATTCCCATCATGGTATTAGAAACCCAAAAGATTTGGAAACATTAAAAAAGTGAGTAGACTGCATGCTAAAGGCAAAGCAGTGGCACCAAGATGTAAAGACAGCAAATCACTAAGGGATCTCAGAAGTGACAATGTGGTTCTCTACCCAGACCTCATCACATCCCTTATTGTGTATTTCATGTTCCTGTGCATGTGTGTGTGTGTGTGTGTGTGTGTGTGTGTGTGTGTGTGTGTGTGTGTGTGTCTGTGTGCTCATGTGTGTGTGTGTGTGTGTGTGTGTGTGTGTGTGTGTGTGTGTGTGTGTGTGTGTGTGTGTGTGTGTGTGTGTAGCAGTGATATATCTTTTCATGGTTGTGGCTATATGAATACATGTATGTTGTGCTAAAACATGTGAATTTATGGATATAGCACTGTGCACTGTTTGCGTAAGACAAGATGATCAAACTAAACTGATGGCATCAATGCAGCTAAAATAAAAATGCCAAAAGACATACTCACTGACCACAACAGAAAGGAAGTAGAAGACACACACTAAACTATTTAGAACAGAAAGTCTGCTATGGCCCCATAAATCCTGCTCAATTATAACTTTGAGATCACCAGTCATCCTGAATTCATGGTAAGGAAGCACAGCATAACAGCAGTGACTACACAGAATTCACTCTCATGGCCAGCCTTAGGCATAGGCCAACTAGGCGGCCACCTAGGGCACTGCTCTAGTAGGAGAGCTTTTCCAGTATTTATTTGGTGTAGGTAGACCAGGATGGGATCACCAGGTGGTGTGGTGGGGGGCGCTGTAGAGCCCTTTTGCCAAGGGCACCAGTTGAACTATGGCCGCTCCTGTTCACTCTTCATATGTTTTCCTTCACTTATCCCTAGAATTTCTTGCTAAGGAATTCTGTTGTTGATACTGTGGATAGTGCATAATTCATAGAAAGGATGTAGTACAAATGTTATGCATTCCTTCTCTCACTGGAGTGTGTGTGTGTGTGTGTGTGTGTGTGTGTGTGTGTGTGTGTGTGTGTGTGTGTGTGTGTGTGTGTGCATACACACACACACACACACATGCAACAGAAAAGTTAGACTCCTGATGATTACCTTTTGTTTTAACAAAAATCACTAGATGGCCGGAAAGAGGAATGGGCAAGTCTGTACTCTGCAGCCTTCTCTTACCATTTCAACAAACCATGTAGTACAGTGAGTGATGCAACACTTCACTGAATACATCACAAAAAAGTACACTTTTGTACTGTAAACTTAGGTACAGAGATTCCAGTTATGTATTGGCAAAATAGAAGAAAGGCAATATTTAAAGTTGAGTTGGCCTTGGAGTGAGGACAGCAGTCCTGGCAACAGAATATATTAAACAACCTTTTACTTTCTGAAATCAGTACCAGTGACCAATTATCTGGAGAATTATTGTACTCCTTGCCCTAGTGCTATTTACATAAGTACTGATTAGACACCTTAAGAAACAAATATATTTTGGTATCATTAAGATAAGTGAAAAGATAGTTTCTTGTAAATCAAACAATAGTAATGGGTTATTATGAACATGCTTTTATCTCTTTTTACTACTGCATGTAATTAATTATTTTTGTCTCCATGTTTTCACCATAGGCTGTGCCATGTTACCACCTATACTAAATGGTGAAGCTGAATACACAGATGACACCAGACTTGGTTCTGTTGTTAACTTTTATTGTCATGAAGGGTAAGTTGCAAAAAACCACTATCTGATTTTTTATTTAAAGACAGTGTGAAAGCTGGCACATTTTGAATGCAAAGTATTCTGCTCACCTGGAGGCTTTTTTTTAGCACTTTTAAGACTTAAAAGAAATGAAAGAGTGAATACAAAACTGTAATACAAAAAATAGTGCCGCAACTGCATATATCTACTTTCTGTATTAAAAAAAAGAAATACTGAGTTTGTTGATCTCCTGCAGTGAGTTCTGATGATGGTGTGGAGAAGCAGAGAACAGGAAAATAATAGTTGCGTAATTAAACATATCATAACAGTACATGCTTGCATGATTGCAGCTGCAGTAGTATTAGCTATATGAGTTATATCCTGCGGAGGATATAACAGCCTGCCAGCTTCCAAAGCTTCATGGCACCCTCCATGTGCCAGAACTGTCAGACAGCTCGAGCTGAGCTAACTAAAACACCAGTTTGGGTGCAAAGCCCTTCAGAGCTTTCCTGGCAAAAGATAGTGGGAGGCTCAGCCCTGAAAGGATAATGCTAGAAACAGCAACAAAAAATAAATAAATTCAAAAGTGAAAAACAAGTTAAAACTAACTTTATTGTCATTTAGATCTATACAAGTGTAGATTAAATGAGATTCCATGCAATCAGCTCATTATGGGACAGACAAAAAAGAAATCACATACATAGAAAGACATAATTTAAAACAACATATATAAATACTACCACAGTCTTATAAATCAACTCTACACTTAAGTATATGGCTACGTATATTCCTAGAAACAAACACTTGTTAAGATACTAAAAATACACATCTAGCAGCAAAGTTCTGGTAATAGTATTGCACATGAACTATTTACAACATTCTGTATCAGAAGAAAAAAGATATTGCACCTGGGTTAGTAGTATAAATTATAATGGTTGGCTGGGCTTAATAAATAATAGATAAAATAATACTGTGCAGTGAATAGGACATCCCAACTTCCTGACCTGTATGGGATCAGACCTAATGTTGGAATTAAGAAGTCTGATCACCTTCAGATAAAAACTGTTTTGAATTTAGTTGTGTTGCATAGAATACTGCAGCATCATTTACTCAATAACAGGCTCATAAATGCCCACATCATGGCATAAAAAGCACACCAAAACACAATTGAAATGGAGGAGGGGAGTGGCTGCTACAGCAGTGGTCATTCAAACACCTACTATTATGGAAAGGTTACTTGCACAACTGCACTACGTTCATCATATTGATAATTGTTGCAGTGACTTTAGCTATATGGGTACATTACCACAGCTTAGAGAATGGGAGACCTGCACATCGGCACCTTGACTGGAGAATGAATATTCTCCAGCAAGGTGCTAATGTACAGGTAATGCTTACTGAAAAATGAGCCTGCCACTTCATGACAACATATTAAGCTGCTGTGGAGCTCGAACTGAAAGTAGACTAACGACCGCCAATATTTTATGCTCACTAAGCAGTGCTTTTGCTGTTTATCGAGAGTAAAATAAAGAAGAAAATTATAAAAAATGTGTTTGTGAGTGTGTGTGTGTGTGTGTGTGTGTGTGTGTGTGTGTGTGTGTGTGTGTGTGTGTGTGTGTGTGTGTGTGTGTGTGTGTGTGTGTGTGTGTGTGTGTGCGAAAGTGTATGTGTGCATTAAAGTGCAATTGAGCCATTATTTTTACACTAAGCAGTGCTTCTGCTGTTTAGCAGTGTAAAAATATTAAGAAAGAAAAGTGTGTGTGTGTGTGTGTGTGTGTGTGTGTGTGTGTGTGTGTGTGTGTGTGTGTGTGTATGTGCATTTATGTTTTTGTCTGCATGTCTGAGTATATGTGTGATTGCATGAATGACAGCAGAAGTGAATGAAGACAGAAGACGATCGAGCAGTGACAGCAGCAACACTTAAGAGGTTTGCATACCTCTTGACCTCTTAGCTCAAGATATCTGGATAAAGCCTAAAATAAAGGGAGAACAAAGGTTAAAAATAGGAACAGGTACTACTCTTATAAAATTACAAAGTTGCTTGAAAGGATTTGTGTTGGCATGCATTTTATTAAGCAAAACTGTGTTTGGGGGGATTGTAAGAATGATTGAGCAGTGGCAGCAGCATCAGGTTTGCATACCGCTCAACCTCTTAAGTCAAGAAATCTAGATAAAGACTAAAATAAAAGGGGAACAAAGGCTGAAACGTAGGAAAAGATTTTAAATATTGCTCATAAAATGACATCATTGCTTGAATAACAGGATTTGTTGTAGCATGTATTTTCTGAAGGAAATAAAGTCTGATCTTAAATGTATGTAATTTTTAATGACTTCTGTCCTCAGTGACCGGCTGCAAATCACACATTTTAGGAGTAAGAGATAAAAGAAAAGAAAAAAGTAAATATCTAGATATTTCTTGAAAATGTTATAATTTAGATGTAAATTACTTCCTCCAACACCAGCAAGTTTGAAACATTAGGTAGACGTACGTTACATCAAAAATATATATATAAAATTAATATAGTAATAAAAAATAAATAATCAAGTAAAACACAACAATTTTACATACAGCCCATTCTCCAAGCACAATAATGCCACCCAGGGTGTGTGCTACTATGTAAATAATGCCTTTCCAGGGCTGTAAAGGCCTCCGCCTGTGGCATTAGGCCTCATAACATGCCTGGGTGGGCATTATTTACAGAGAAAAACACACACTGTTGGGCATCATTGCTTGCCCTCGGAGAATGATCCCAGCAAAGCCTGAATGAAACCCAGAGAAAGAATCAAGTTTATAATAATATAATAATAATTTCTAAAGTATATCTACAGAGGACCAAGTTGCTGTTTCCAGAACACTTCTAGAATCCAACTCTTTCTAAAAAGCCATACATGAAACCAAAGCCCTGGAAGAGTGGGCCTGGTCCCTGCCTGGAGTAGTTTTGTTATGGTGAGTATAACAAAATGTAATATCCTTGGACAACCACTTGGAAATAGACTATTTTGACACAGGTTGTCCTTTCTTATTGCCCTCACAAGAACTGAACAATGGATCTGAAGATATGAACAATTTAGTTCTGCCAAGTTAGTACCAGAGTTCTCTGTGGACATCCAAGGTATGGAATATCCTTTCTCCCTCATTTTTGGGTTCAGGAAAGAAAATGGGGAGATGGCTAGTTTAGCTTAAAGTAAACTAAGATACCATTTTAGCCATAAAAGAAAGATTAGTTCTCAAAGAAACTCTGTTTCCATGGAAAATGAGAAAGAGGTTGACTCACTTTAAGAGCTTGCAACTCAGATTCCCTTCTTACAGAGGTAACTGCATTCGGTAAAACTGTTTTCCATGTAAAGAACTTCAAGTCATACAGTTTAGCTGGTTTAAATGGAGCAAGTGTTAGCTTCTCAAAAACAAAATTAAGATCCTAAGGAGGGGCCATCAGTTTTCTTGGAGGCCTCTTGCACAAAATCACTTTCAAAAAACATTTTCACATGAAACTGCATTGAAAGAGGAGGACACATGGGTAGACATGCTGAACTGGCTGATAAATGAACCATGACAGAGGAATAATAAGGGCCACAGGATAGTAACTCATAAAAATCTTGTAAAACCAGAGAGCATCTAGCTCTGAATGGGTGTGGTTATGTTACTGGCACCAACCAGAAAACCTTTTCTATTTTTTAATATGTGATTTTTCTAGTAGCAGGCTTTCCTGTCTCCATTTGTACCTGCTATATGTTCTCAGTAAACAGCTCAGTAAAAGGAATTACAATCCTATCATCCAGGTACTCAGTTAAAGTTGATTAATGCTGAGGTGTATCAAACACCCCTGCTTGTGTGAGTAGATCCAGTCTATGAGGAAACTTGTGGTAATTGCCTGTGTATTTCCAAAAGAAGAGACAACCATGGTTTCCTGGACCAGAAGGGAGTCACCACAATGATTTTGGAGGATTCCTTCTTAATCTGCAGAACCAGATGAGATATTAGTGGAAAGGGTGGAAAGGTATACAGGCACATTCTTGTCCATGGAAATTTAGCACCACTTTCTCCATCGTGAGCCATGTCTGCAGAAGTCAGGCTAGCAATATATGTCTGAATGGGTGGCCACTTCAGATCTTACATGGAAATGCTTGTGCAAAAAGACACACATCCTTGCCAACTGCATTTATGCAACTGGAATCATATGGATTCCTTGGCATATGCACTGGCACTACTTACATCAAACAGCATTAAAGGCATGAAACATGACTTTGAGATTTGCTATGTGTAATGCTCAACCTAATAAACAAAATGATGGCAGGAGGAACCAAACTGAAAAAAGCTAGAATCCAAACAAAATAGCGTACAAGACTTTTAATCACCGCTTTCATCAACAGACTTCCTCAGAATACATTCATTCAAAAAAACAATGCCCTTAAATACATATTAAAAACCAATTTACAAAGTGTTAACAAGTTAATTACTAATTAAAAAATAATGAAAGTCAATTTATTTAAAAGAGAAAGACAAATCATGATGTTTGTTAATAGATAATTTACGGTGTTTTAAAAAACATTTTACATTTATTGTTTCGTTCAAACCCGGAGGTTTGTCTGAAGCTAACTTGATCTGCCATAAAGTCTCTCTTTGCTCCAGGTGATTTTTAAAGTCTCCGGCCCTCATGTCTTGTTTGCAAACTTCTACCACAGAAAAAACAAATTCCTCATGACGAAGGTGTGGAAGCCGTTCGTAGTTACTTATCAAAGAAAAATGTTTTTTCCAGCAGTACAATTTCTACTATTTGTAGGTTGTTGGAAATTATTTTAGAAAACAATTTTTTTCTGTTTATGAATCAGTATTTCCAACAAATTAGGGGTGTAGCAATGGGCTCTCCAGCCGCCCCAGCATATGCTAATGCTGTGATGGCATGGTGGGAAATTGAATTTATGTCCACATTAAATAAAAAATATAACATTGTATTTTACTCTAGATTTATTGATGATTTAATTTTTATGATTGAAGGTAATGACTGTACAGTGGATGATTTTTTTAATGAAATAAATTCTTTATCTAGTTATCTGAAGTTTACCAAAGGTAGCAGTGGTTTAACTATTAATTTTTTAGATATTTGTTTTTGGTGGGACTATGCCGAAAACAGATTTCACAGCAAGATTTTTTCGAAAACAGACTTTTACTAATGGTTACCTACATTATCAAAGCAGCCACCCAAAGCATGTTATTAAAAATATACCCAGGGGCCAGTTTATCAGAGCTAGCCGTATGACCAGTAAAAAAGAAGATTTAATACAGGAATTCATTTTCATTGCCTCTCTTTTTCTAGATAGAGGGTATGATGAGGCTTTAATAATAGAAAGTGGAAATGAAATTTTTAATAAACATTTGACACATTATCCAGCTATTTTAAATAAATCAAATAAGGACACGGTCCATCAAAGTTTATGTTTAAGTACTGTTGAGACAGGATTAGTGTGTTCATTAGAAATGAGTGCTGATAGCAACCGTATTAGATCTACCTTAGAAAAAAACTGGAGAATTATTCAGGGGAACTCTGATATTACTCGAGTGATTGGCAAGAAACCCAATTTTACTTTTCATAATAACTATAATATTAAGAAGCTGCTTGAATGTGACAATTTAGGTACTAATAAGGCTATCACTACCAAAAAAGGTATGTTTTGTTGTCAGAACTGCAAAATCTGTAGATATATTTCTACAGGTCCCTTCATTTCTGTTATTACTACAGATAGAACTTTAGAGGTGCCTGGATACATTACTTGTAACACATCTGGTGTTGTTTACATTGCTTTGTGTACTGCGTGTCCCGCTTTCTATGTGGGAATGACCACCAGAAGTTTGGGGACACGCATTAAAGACCATATATATAGTATAAGTGAAGATCATAACAATGCCTTATTTAAACATTCCAGCATCTGTTGTAACTTTAAGAAATTTGTTTTTTCTGTGGTAGAAGTTTGCAAACAAGACATGAGGGCCGGAGACTTTAAAAATCACCTGGAGCAAAGAGAGACTTTATGGCAGATCAAGTTGATCAAGTTAGCTTCAGACAAACCTCCGGGTTTGAACGAAACAATAAAAGTAAAATGTTTTTTAAAACACCGTAAATTATCTATTAACAAACATCATGATTTGTCTTTCTTTTTTAATATAAAGGTGTAGCAATGGGTACTCCCTGCGCAAAGTCCTATGCAAACTTAGCATTGGCCTATTGGGAACAAACTTATTTAACAACTAATATTCTATATAACAATAACATCACATTCTATAAATGTTTTGTAGATGATGTGTTTTTTGTATGGGATGATACAGTTGAGAAATTGATTGAGTTCATTGATTATATAAATGGTACTACAAATTTTTTAAGATTTGATTTCAAATATTCTTTGGATATGATAGATTTTCTAGATGTTCAGATTATCAAAAAAGATGATAGGATACATTCAGAGGTATATAGGAAATCTTGTTGGCGTAACAACATTTTACATCGTACCAGCATGCACCCCCGACATATATATGGAAATATTGTAGATAATCAGACACTAAGGATATCTCGTCTTAACAACAGATGAGACTTTTTTTTCCAAACAAGAAATGTTAGTGGATAATTTTTTAAAAAGGGAATATAATAGGAAAGAAGCAGATAAGGTGTACCATGTAAATAGTACTGTTAGAAGAGGGAATGGTAAACCTTATCTATTTAGAGACCATGGACATGCCTCTGGAATAAGAGAAAGGAATACAACTCCCAGTGTTAGTAGAATTGTCATTCCATATAGCAATGTTAACTCGAAAATTAAGGAAGTGATTAGTAAAAATTGGAATATTATAACTACTGACGAAAGAATTTCTGGGCTAGTGGGGGACAGGCCAAGTTTTACTTATAGAAACACCAAATCCCTAAAAAGGTTGTTGTGCTATGACAACAATACAAAAGTTAGCAGCTTATCCAACAGGAAAGGTACCTTTCCTTGTAGAGGCTGTAACCAATGCAACTATATGTCTGATAAAAATGTTTTTGTACATCCTGATACAGATATTGAATATACGTTAAACTTTTATGCTGATTACTAGGGATCTAGTGTACCTGGCAGTATGTCAATTATGCTCCTGCTTCTATGTTGGTAAAACCAACAGAAGTCTTAGAGAGCGCGTAAGGGAGCATATATATGCTATAAACAGGGAAGATGAACATAATGCTTTGGCCAGACACGTTTTGAATACAGGCACAACACACACTTTTAAGTTCAATGTACTACAGTTAGTATATAGAACAAATAGATTAGGTAATATAAAAAATTACACAGAAGAATGCGAAAATAGATGGATTATTAAGTTACAGGGACACACAGGACATGGGCTGAATGAAAGGGCCACATTAAAGCCCTTTTTAATATCACACCCTTACACACATTAGTCTCTACATATATTTATGCATATATATATATATATATATACTTTTAATATACATATATATTAGTAACATATAGTTTTTAAACCTTTTATATATATTTATATTATTCTAGTTATTTATACAATGGTCTTCAATTATTAACATTAAACAACTGTTTTTTAGACTATGTGTGACTATATTTATGAATTGTTGCTTTAATATGTATGATAGATTAATTGCTCTCTAACTTTGGTTGGCTTGATTTTAAATTTATTTATAACCATGTTTCTGTCATAAATTGTTTTAAAGTCTGAAGAAGCATTGTTAAAACGTGAAAGCACTAACTATACTGCAGTTGAATAAAAGTGTGTTATCGGCCGTGGTGAGCCTCATCTGTCTTTTGGCTTTATGAGTATTTCTTCTGAAGAGGCTCTTCATCCAGGACTGTTTGTCTTACCTGAATTAATGCTATAAATAACTTTGTTTCCACTGGGATGGTTTATCCTTGATTTCCCTGGGGTCTGAGATGGGGGCAGCAGAAATTGCATATTTCCTCCAGTGTTTCCTGTCCACCCTGTATTGCTCAGCAATTTCTTTGTCATGCAGTCCATGATAAGTCAAACACCCTTCTTCTTGCCCAAGGTCTATCAGCAGCAGTGGCATCATCCTGATCAAAAGCCTGTTGCACGTATAGCATAATGATAGATAAAAAAACATGTTAGAGGTTGTTGCTGCTAAGTGTAGTAGTACCTATAGTCCAAAATGTTCTGGTGTTTAGGGCAAATGGCTACATTGACCGAACACAATTGCTTTGTAGCTTTCTGAATAGCCTCACCATGCTGGATTGGTTAATTAGCATGTCCTACAGCTCTTTATACTGTCTTTAGCATATTCTGCTGTTTGCCTTTGTTTTGCAGCTCTGTGCCACGCAGATCCATTTAATGAATGCCAAGCAGTGTGCCACTGTGTAGCTGTTAAATAAATCCGGCCATAGCACTAAATAATGTAAAAGAAAAGTGAAGTTGTTAGGGATGTTTTATATTTTAAATTCTAGCATATCTCATTGCAAAAATACATGTTCTACAAAAAATGTGTACTACAGTGTAAATGGGATATGTCTAGCTTCACCCTTACATTTTTGGAACAGAGCCATAAATGAGAGCTGGCTAACCAGCATCTCAGGATTTTTTGTTGTTTTTTTCCCCAAATATTTACAAAACTGTGAAAATCGTATTACTTTTTCTGAATAGTATAACAGCTAAAATGCCATGAATCATGCATTTTATACTCATCACGATGTTATTTTTATTCAGCATGATATCACCATTTATATGATGTAAACAGTGCTGTTTATTCATTAAGCTGTGAACACTTATCCACCAAATCACATCTATTAAGAGATATTTATTTATCTATGTATTTATTTATTTTACATTTGTTAACCGGGAGAGTCCGACTGGATACATGTCCATTTTCAGTGGTAGAAAAGCTCCACATGTACAAAAAGATGACAGCCAATATTCATGGTTACATTAAAATATGTAAAAGTTTAAAATTTCAATAGGAGGTTATATATATACCTGATTACATTGAAGTTTAAGATCATTGTAGATTTATAGTATTACATATATATAGCAATCATAGCAAAGCATTTGAGTGTATAGAATGGCATGATACATAGATTGATGTCATGAGTGACTACTCGGAGAAAAAAGGTGGTTAGTGAGAAAAAGGTGTTTAGTTAAGAGGAGAGTTCCTGGAAATTGGATGTAGAATGGTTTAAGACATATTTGTAGAAAAGCTAGGATAACAGGATACAAAAGAGGAGGTAAAGACAAGGGATTTAAATGGTTAGCGTAGGGAGTTAGAAGCACAACATTCTAAAGTTGAGCATAGGAAGTTAGGTTAGATTTAGTGAATGTTGTTCTGAAGGTTATAGAGAAGTAGATATAATTAGGGTGGGTTTAGGTAGAAGGTTTATTACAAATTGCATCATTTACCTTCAAGAGTTGCATGTCAGTCGAGTTAGCCTGGGTCTAGACATGGACATAGCCAATGTTTGTTTAGGTGACTCTTTAGGGATGTTTTGAATTGGGGTAAGGAGGCTATAATGGTAAGATCTGGGGGAGTGCATTTCATTTCTTACCAGCTGAGTTGGAGAGAAGTGATTCTCCAGCTGAGTTGTTGGCTTTGGCAGATTGAACTTGCATCTTGTTAGATGAGTGGAGGGATGGTAGGTTTCAGTAAGGGGTGATAATATTTGCCAGAATGGGTGTACTGTTAGGTTGGTAGAGGATTTTATGAATAACTATGAGTTAGTTGTACTGGAGTTGATTGGGTAGCTCTAATCAGTCCAGTGTTTGAAGATTTTGATAGTGATGGGTTCTGTAGGCTGTGGCTGTGGCGAATCTAGCTATATTATTGTAGCAGCTAGCTAATTTGTTTAGGTTAGCTTTCCGTAGGTTTAGGAAAATGGGTGAGGCATAGAGAAGAGTTGAGAGAAGGTGTATTGTAGCTATGGCTGTTCTGGCCGGTGGGGTTAGGAATGGTTTAACCCTATATAAGGAGCCTAGTTTTTTGTTAACTGTTTTGACGGTTTTGTCGATATGAGTGTCAAATGTAAGGTTATTATCTATTATTACACCAAGAGGTTATGTGGATGGATCTGGAGAGATTATGGTGCCATTACTGGATGAGATTGTAATATTCAGTGATGAGGTTTTTCGGGTAGGGGAGAGAAGTAGAAGTTTGGTTTTGTTGGGATTCAATAGGAGACGGCGATTATTGAACCAGACCTCTACTTTGTTGAATATGCTCTGGGATAGGGATTGTAGGTCTAAGAGGGCGGTGGCAGAACAGATTAGGGTAGAGTCATCTGCATACTGAATACAGGTTGCTTCTGGGATGATTTTGGGTAGGTCATTGATGAATACTGAGAAAAGGAGGGGGCCTAATATGGACCCTTGGGGGACACCAAGGGTGATTGGTAGTAGGGGATAGATTGTCTTTCCATAATACTGCTTGTTGTCTGCCCTGCAAGTAAGATTGGAACCACTTGATTACTAGGTTGTTTAGGTTGAATGATTTGAGTGTGTCTAGCACTAGGTGGTGATTCACCATATCAAATGCTTTGGATAGGTCGAGAAAGAGGGCAGAGGAGAGCATGTTGTGATTATGGTTCTGATTTATTGTGTGAGAGAAGGAGAGAAGTGCTGTTGTGGTACTATGGGCAGGTCTGAATCCGTGCTGGGATGCGGCTAGGAGATTGTTTTGGATAAGGTGAGTTCATGTATGCACTTTTCCATTATTTTGGCTAAGGGAGATAGAATGGCTATAGGTCTATAGTTTGAGAGTACTGTGGAGTTACCCCCATTGTGAAGTGGAATAATGTGGGAGATTGTCCAGATGGAGGGGACATAGGATTCATGGAGAGTACGGTTGATTAAGATGGAGACAGAGTATGCTATTTTGTTTGTGGCCTTTTGTAGAAATTCAGCAGGGAGTAAGTCTGCTGGTAGGGTGGTGGGTTTGAGTTTCTTAAGGAGAGATTTAACATAGTCTGTGGGGATTGGATCATATTTGAATGGGGGTACATTATCAGGTGGGGCTAAGGTGGTGTTTGCAGAGTTGGGAGGTAGGTTATTAGCTAGGGATTGCACTGTTTCTGTAAAGAAAGTATTGAAGGCCTCTGCTATATTTTTAGGGGGTAGATGCAATGTTGATGAAGGGGTGGGGGTAGTGGATTTACCTGGATGGAGCAGTTTATTGAGACCTGACCAGAATTTTTGTGGTTGGTTTTGGTGCTTTTTCTGTAAGCTGAAATAGTAGGTTTGTTTATCTAGCTTTGTGGATTTTTAGCTTCGTTTCTCAATTGTTTGTAACAAATATGATCTTGACTGGATTTGGTGGATTTCCAGGAGGTCCATGCTGTGTCCCTAGTGGTTAGCTTTTGTTTAGTAACTTTTTTTAGTCATGGAGCTATTTTGCTTTTGGTTCTGATATTTCTTTTGGGAGCATGCCTGTCTAAGATGGCTAGGAAGTTAGTATTAAAGTGTGAGACTGCTTCGTCTAGGGGAAGTAGCTTTAGGTTGGACCAATTGCAAGATTTAAGTTCAGTCTGGAAATTGGTGAGGTTAAAGTTTTTGTGTTTCTAATGGTTTTAAGGATGATTTGCTGAGGCATGTCATTCCTCTTTCTTATTATATATGTTAGGAAGTGGTCGCTCATGTTCTCAGGTAGGATGCCTGATATATATATAAGTGAGATTTGTTGTTTATAAGTATCCAATCTAGGGTGCTTTCTTTATTGTTAGGCTTATTGATTCTGGTGGGGGAGTTTATAATGTGGGAGAAACCATTTAAGTTAATGTGGGTGGTTGGGGTTTTTGATGAACAGGTCTTCCAATTGATATTGAAGTTTCCTAGAATAATAGTTTCTTGGGGGTGTGTAGTGGATAACCATTGGAAGGTACTTTCCGAGGTCACTATATTGTCACCTGGGGACATGTAGATACATGCTATGTTGATAGCTTTGTGTTTGTTAAGCTGGACCTTTATTAAGAGTGTTTCTTTTTTTTTTAAAACAGGTTTATTGTTTTAACATACAAGAGAAATATCATAACAATTTTATACAAGTAATTAAAAATAGATATGATTATAACATTCAACAAAACAACTAAAGTATTTACAAAGACATCCACTACAATCAGATCAATTAATTAAACTAAAATACCATGCTATTGAAATTAGGATTTTTTTATCAAATTTTGTAAATTATCCCATACAATATAATAAGATGTTTTTCTAGTTGTTCTTGACCTAATTGTGTTTATTTCCATATGGCACACTATATTCATAACATTTTTAAATTCATTGAACGAAGGAGGTGTATCTGAAATCCAATTTCTGGTTATTATTTTCCTAGCCACTGCTAAAATAGACCATAACAAGGGAAGCTTAACCTTTTTAACACTTTGAGGTACAGGTGTGTTGAATAATATAAGAGATTTAGAAATAATGAAATTATCTGCAAAAAGAGCCTGCAAAAATTCATTAACTGATTTCCAGTATTCTTTCAATTTTATACAGTCATAAAACATATGAGCCCAGTTAGCATTAATTTCTACATTACATCTCTTACATAGATTATCTTTATTATTTATTTTACTCATCATCAAAGGTGTATAAAAAGATCTATGTAAAAATTTCCATGTATAAAGTCTCCAGACAATGGAAGACGTAGTTCTATAGGCAGATTCCAATATATATTGTTTATCTTGTTGATTTGGTGGGTCCCCATTAATAGAAGTGAAATAATTCCAGTATGTATCTACACTGTAAAAAGTTTCTTGTCTGATAATTTTATGTATGTATGAAAGTTTACCTTTATCAGAAACTTTATGTTGTAAATTTAATATCAAGTAATCAATCAGTGTTGGAATAGATTCTTTAACTGTTATAGACATTAGATCTATTCTATCAATGAGATGTTGTCTAAAGGTCTGAACCTCTAACCAGCAAGTTTCTCTTAGATCAAATTCTTGTTTTATGAAATCTAGATTTTTAACTTTATTATCAGATATCAACTGATACCAGTACATTAGATCATTATCTATAGCTAAATGAGCTCCTTCAGAAGTAGATAACAAAAGCATACCCTGAGTATACATTATAGGGAATATAATAAAATTCCATTCCCTATACTTAGGGTGCATGAATATAAAGTTACGATAGCTAATCATAATATTTAATGGGTAACAAACCATATGTTTAGGTGTAATAGGTGAAGTACAAAATTCCTTTAGTAACCATAACATGGAGTTATTTACAATCATATTTTTATGTGTTAAGGAGATTTTCATGAAGTGCATACTAATTAGCTCCCAATAATCTTTCCATTTTGTGACATATGACTGATCTATTAATAAAGTAATAACTTTTACAATAGAAGAAATAGTATATAAATTAAAGTCTGGAAAAGAAATACCCCCTTGAGACCAGCTATTAGTATGTTTCTTTAATGCAATCCTAGGTCTATTAGGTGCCCATAGGAAATTTAACATTAGTGTATTCAGTTTCTTGATAATTATTTTTGTAGGTGGAAGTATTATTGATTGTATTAAGTATAAAATCTTGGGAATATTATCATTTTAATAATTGTAAGTCTCTCCTCCATAGTAAAAACATATTATTCCAGGTATTAAACAGATTTTGTATATTATGAAAACAGGTATTATAATTATTATATATAATAGATTTAATATCTTTAGATAGTATTATACCTAAATAAGTTATCTGACCTGAATTGGGTACATATTTAGTAAAATTACTAATGAGAATATTTTTCGTGTATATATAGGTAGTATTTTAGTTTTTTCTTCATTGAATATTAAACCAGAAATACTTTTAAAATTCATCATTTTATCAAACAGAGACTGCATAGAAGAATTAGATCCTGCTGATGTAATTAGAACATCATCTGCAAAAAGTTGAATTTTGGATGTTGTATTTTCATCTATTTCAAAACCCTCTATGTCAGTACTGTTTCCGATCAAATTAGCCCAAGGCTCCATTACTAAAGTGAATAATAGTGGAGAAAGTGGACATCCTTGTTTTGTACCTTTAAGAATGGGTATTTTTTGTGAAACATATGTTCCTACCTTAATATAAGCCAACGTTCCTTTACATAAATGCTCAATTAGATTTACAAATGCATCTGAGAAGTTTGTGCACTTCAGTAAGGTAAACAGATAGTCCCAACTTACTGAATCAAATGCTGAACTTATATCAAGACTAATAAGTGTTAAATCTTTCTTTTTCCTATTTGCAAAATCAATTAATGTTAAAGTTCTTCTTATATTATCAAAAGTATTTCTATTTACAATGAAGCCTGTCTGATCTATATCTATAATGCCGAAAATGATTGTCTTCAATCTATCAGCAAAAATACTCATAAACATTTTATAATCAACATTAAGTAATGAGATGGGACGATATGAAGTACATCTAGTTGGATCTTTATTAGGTTTTAAAATTGGCGAAATAAATGTATATTGCCAAGATGGGGGGGGTTATTAACTCAGTTTGGGCCAAAATAAAAACCTTATGTATTAATGAATATGTACTTTTAGAAAGGATTTTATATATCTCTGGTATAATACCATCATTACCCGATGCTTTGTTTGGTTTAAGCTTATTTATTTGTGTAATAACCTCTGTATATGAAATACTTTTGTCCAATAGTTTAATCTGTTGTTTATTAAGCTTTTTATTCATGTTTGTGGTTATAAACTCCTTTATTTTATCTTTAGGTTCCATGTTAATGTTATTATTGTTAATATTGTGAAAGTGATTTCTAAATTCATCTAATATTTCTGGTAGACTACAAACATTTTTCTTTTTCCTTAGAGAAAAGATTTCTTTGATATGGTTTTGTTTATTCAACCTTTTTGTTTTATTTTTAAGTCTATGTAAGTATTTGGGGTTTATTGAGTAAGACAAAAACTTGTATTTCTCTAGAGTTATTTTAACTTTATGAGTTAAAATTTCTTTGTATTTGTCATTTAGTTTTTTTATTTCTTCAATGACTTTCTTATCCATAATATTTTCTTTATTATTATGTTTATAAGAGTCTAATTTACTTTGAATATCTAACAATTCCTTATCCCAAGATTTCCTATTATTATTATACCATCTTATACTTTGTCCATATAGATATGATTTTAAGGCATCCCAAACATAGACAATGGAGACTTCAGGAGTATTATTTATGTCTAGGAAATGTTGTACTTCTGAAAGTATATATTCTTTATAGTCTTTTAGTTGAGTTAAGTATGCTGGTATCCTTTTGATCTGAACATTATGAGTATTTTTATCATGAATTCAAAACAATTGAATTATGATCAGATATAGGACATGAAATGATTTTGGAATTAATTAAATCTGTTACCATCTGGTTAGAAATAAAGACCCTATCTATTTTTGAATAAGTTTTGTATCTGTTAGAAAAAAAGGTGTATGGTAATGATTTTCAATCTATCTGATTATTAATATCATTCAAATGATAAGAATTAGCAAAATCATTTAAATGTTTTGCATTAGATGTAATTCTTCTTTTTCCTATAGTGGTAGTATCACTTTCATGTAGTATACAATTAAAGTCACCAGCTAAAATAATATCTCCTATAGAGAATGATATAATCTTATCAAGATGATGTTTCACTGTCTTCTTCTTCTTCTTCTTTCGGCTTTATCCCGGTTAGGGGTCGCCACAGTGGATCACCTGTCCGCACATTGAATGGCAGTGGAGTTTTACGGTGTCAAGTTGCCAGCCCGGCGCCCAACCTTCCACAGAAGGCACACTCACATGCACACCTAGGGCCAATTTAGAGTGTCCAATCCACCTGCAGCATGTCTTTGGGATGTGGGAGGAAACCGGAGCACCTGGAGGAAACCCACACGACCACAGGGAGGACATGCAGACTCCGCACAGAAGGCACCCCAGCCGAGGATCGAACCGGAGAACCTCTTGCTGTGAGGCGGCAATGCTAACCACTGCACCACCGTGGCCACCCTAAGATGATGTTTTACTGTATTAATACCAATTCCAGGTATCCAATATACATTAATTAAAGTGTAAGTATTCCCATTAATTTGTATTGTAACCATACAAAACATTCCTTTGTCATCCTGATAACACTTGATGGTTTTAGGAATAGGCATACTTTTATTCCATAAAATAGCCACTCCTCTTTTTTTCTGAGTGTGCTCTGAACTAACCAATACTGTATATTTGTTTGTGGCTAGTTTATCAATATCTTTTTTCAAGAGATGTGTTTCTTGCAGGAAGACTAAGTTGGCCTTATGTAAATTAATGTATCTTATTAGGCTTGCCCTTTTACACGGATTATTCAATCCATTAATGTTTAAAGAAATTCCTTTTAAAGATGTCATTTGGCATTTTTAAAACTTAAGAATCTTATGATCAAAATAACAAATAACAACATAAGTAATGTTACATCTCCTCCTTTAGGTGTACCTTTAAATATAGCTGTATTTATTGAATATCTTATGGGATTTTGTATAGGATTCAATTTTGTTTGTAGTGACAATGAGTGTACAAAATATATTGTGGATGTCAAAACTATATACATATAACAATGAACAAGTGAAAATAATGTAAGGATTAAACCTTGCATCCAGCCTGGAGTTAAAAACTCCAACTTAGAGTAGTATTTACCACTCAAGTTAACCCCCTACCCTAAGCAGCAGTACCTCAGCTACCACCTTATCAATTTAATACTGGTTATATTTAACTTAAATTAACAGCTTTCAATTCAGTTATCTAGCAAGACAAGACTACACATTTGATAAAACAGCATCATATAAACTAAAATAAACTTTTTTTTAAAAACTATTCATACTACTATATACATCTATGTAATATAATACACTTGTATTCAAATGGCATTCAAATAAACTTGATATTAGGAACCAAGAGGAGAGAGAGAAATAAAAGACGTGAAAGAGGGAGAGAGTGAAAGAAAGAGAGAGGAAGTATGTAAAATAAGTTCTAACATTCATTTAAATGAAAAACTTTGGCTAATATGGTTCAGACATTACATATATTAAGATGCATCTATTTTCTGTCATGTAAATGCAGTTAACAGCTTCCAGAAAAAGAAACCTTGAATTGCTTGTATATGAGCATTTTACTCATACTCATTATTGTCAATAGAATAAAATATTACATTTATAGAAGTTGTTATAAATCATACTGCATAGTTATGCAAATTCTCAGAAACACTTGCATTATTGTAAAAAAAAAAAAAAAAAAAAAATCTGCATTTTGTATGTCTATACTACTGCTTTAAATGTAGTCAACAGCTTCCAGAAAAAAAAACCTTGAATTGCTTGTATATGAGCATTTTACTCATACTCATTATTGTCAGTAGAATAAAATATTACATTTATAGAAGTTGTTATAAATCATACTGCATAGTTATGCAGATTCTCAGAAACACTTGCATTATTGTAAAAAAAAAAACAAATCTGCATTTTGTATGTCTATACTACTGCTTTAAAATATATCACAAGACAATTTCTTCCAGAATAGAGTCATAAAGTTATTTATGCTTGTCAATCAGATGAATTAAATGAGTTATAGTAATGTATATGTTTGGAACATAAGTTTTGAACACAGATTAGTATGCTGCAGTCAGGTAGATTTTCAAAAACACTTGAATAAATGTTTCATTTTCTATGCCTTCTAAAATAAGACATTTACTTACTACAAGAAACTGCATCATTTAAAATCATTATAATTGACATATTTTATGAATTATAACATAGATATTTAAGTAATTATATAAAATAACTCACATTTAAATGCCAAAGAGTTCATTTTCCTTCACACAGTCACAGTTGCATCAGTTCTATTTCCTGGTAGAGTGTTCTTCCTGAATCTGTGATGTGTCAGTGTGATAATTGGGTCAAAGGTCAGGTTAACTGCTTTCAGCTTCTCTGTGAGAATTCTGAGAGTTGAAGCTTTTGAAACAGCATGAGGACACTGTTCATGAAGTAGCCCACATCCCAGATTGTCTCCCTTAACATTTTGGCGGGAAACTTGTTAAAAACTAGTGACAAACATTCATTTAGCAGTGTTAATGCATCTAAACATGACAAAACCTTTGCGATGTACCCCACAGGTTACCACAGCCTCTATGCAAGTGAAATCAAGCCCAAAGTTATTAATAGGTAATAAAACTCAATATCACTGTCCCAACTCAATTCTATGCAAATCTCATTATTTACTGTGTCTATATGATCAAAAGCATTTCTATATATACAATGGAATATTACTTACTGTTTATATTAATAGAGTTAAAAATAAAACACATTATTTACTATTATTTAGTTCTAATTATTATTAGTTAAAGCATGACATATTATTTACAAACAAGCATAAGCAGTATAATCAAGAAAGTATAATTAGGAATAGCATTTGAAGAACATATAAACTTTTACAAGGAATAAATATGTTATTATTCTATTTATCATATTTTCATTACTCTTCTCCCTGCCCTCCCCACCCTTTACCCACTACATAATCTAAATAGAATGTCATTGTTTAAACAAAGAAAAGAAGGAAAGGAGAAAAAAAGGAAAAAAATGTATCTAATTACTGACCTTACTTCTCTTTTTCAGAAAGAGAAACAAATTGAATAATAGTTTGTTATTAGTTCCTCAGATATTTTGACTGGTTATGAAACAAAACATTTCTTTGCACACAGAGAATAACTTTGATTAAATCTTTTTCAGAACATTTGTGGCTTTCTGGAAATGCAGGAACTATATTTAAAAAGATTAATAATGAAGTAAAATGATGGGAGGAAAAAAAAAGAAAAAAAAAAACATAGAACAAATCATTTGTTCTTTAGTCTCTTCTTCCTCTCAGAAGTCTTCCACGAAGTTTCAGTTGCCAGTCTCTTTAATGAAGGACTAGCCCATTCCATTTCCTCTATTTTATCCAAAATCTTATTTTTTTTGATAAACAGTAAAGCAGAGTCTAAGTCATCAAAAATTTTAAGACCATCAGGAAGGAAGATTTTTAGCTTGGCAGGAAACAGAAGGTATGTTTTAAACTGTGCTTTTTTAAGCTCCCTTATTAGTGGCAGAAAAACTTTTCTTTTAGCTATTACCAAAGGAGAATAGTCATTGTCAAAACGCACAGTTGTCTCATTAAACTTAACAGGAGTTTTAGCCCAAGCAGATTTAAGAACCATCTCTTTATCAAAAGATGATAGAAATCTAACTATAACTGATCTAGGATAGTTTTTGTTAGAGTTAGTATTAGCTATAGATCTATGTGCTCTTTCGATACCAAAAGAGAATGCTTCTGGTAAGTCTAAAGTTTTAGGGAGTCATGTTGTTAAAAAAGAAGTAATATTGTTACCTTCAATATTTTCTGGCAGTCCAAAAATCCTAATGTTATTGCACCTAGATCTATTTTCCAAGTCATCCAGCTTTGTTTGTAAGTGTGTATTTTGTTTCAGCAGAAACTCAGTGTTGATTTCCTCTTCTTGGATTCTATTTTCCATGTCATTCACAGCTTCTTCTATGCCTGTCATCTGGATCTTCTGTTGTTGCAGGTCTATATGTAACAAGTCTATTTGTTTTGTAGTTTTTTCTATGAAGGTATCAATTTTAGTATCCATTTTATCCATCTTAGCGGTAAGTTGCTGGATTATAGTTATCAGAGACTGAAGTTCTTTCTTGATGCTGGAGTCCTGAGAATTTGTCTTACTGGAACTCATTTCAGACTGATAAACTGACAGGAAAATTTCCAATGTGATTTCTGACAGGAATATTGTTAAAATTTCCTTTCTTTTTTAGATATAGTTTAAGAACTATATAAAACAAATATATTTAGAAAGAAAATTACTTCAAAAATTAATTTTTTAAGTAATTAGTTCCTGTCAGTGTAATGAAATTGGTGGAGCTGAAGAAATCTGCTGCTATCCTGTGTTCATCCTTCTATTAAGAGTGTTTCTGAGGTGCTAGTTATTAGGCTTTGTGGGATGGTGATGGTGGACACCTGTAAAGTTGATTTGTACATAATGGCTACTCCACCACCTTTCCTACCTTGCTGATCAAGTCTTAAAATATTGTAGATGGGGGTATTATCTCATTGTCAGGGATGGTGGGTTTGAGCCAGGTTTCGGTAAGACATAATAGGTCAGGGGAGTGCATGTCCATAAGGGCATGTATATAGTGAATCTTATTATTCATGCTTCTGATGTTTAGGTGACAGAATAGTAGTGAATTAGGGGCATTGCATGTGCTCCATAGATTGGTGACAGTAATATTTGTGGAGCTTGTGGTTTCTGGTAGGGTTGGGCCTGGGTTTGGGTGGATATCACCATCTGCTATGATTGTTGGTTTAGACTTTCTTACTAGTTTCTGGATTGTTAGTCAGAGCAGGTCATAGTATCTAGTCCTAGGTTTTATGTAGGTGGCTCTAAGGGAATGAAGAGGTGTTGGGGTAGTACAGTTGGAGTACAGGTAGGGTTGAAATGGTGTGGGATAATGGGGGTGGAAGCTAGCAGTGGTACAGGATGTGGGATATTGAGGTATAGGTAGGTAGTAGTATTCATAGGAGGTGAGGAGATAAAAAGTGATAAGTGGTGGTATGATGTACAAGATCGGTCTAGGTTTTGGATATATGATGGGAGGTAGTGGAGACTTTGTGCGGTACATGCTGTAGGTATTTGGAAGTGTGGATGGGAGGATGCAAGAGAGTGAGGTATGATGGAGTGGTGGGTGGGGAGTGTGGGGTTTGGGTGTACAGTTAGAGTGTGTTTGGTTGGTTGGTTGTGATGTGTGGGGGTGGGGTTAAGGAGGGGGTGTGGTTTGGTAAGTATAAATGTAGGGGTCCTGGGGCGGGTGGGAATTGGGGGCAGGGTAGGGGAGCGGAGTGAACCCGCAGGGCGAACGGAGCTGGTAGAGCCAAGGAAGGTGAGATTTAGGACAGGTTGGGATGGGAACAATCAGCTGTGTAGGTGGTTAAGCTAGTAGGCCACCATGCACAGAGGGAGAATAGTCTAAGACAACTGGAGGTAGGGAAGCAGATAAAGTGGTGGGGGAGAGGGGTAGTAGATAAAGAGTACAGTACAGTGGATGGGCAATTAGGTGCTGAAAAGAGGTGGATTCAGACTGCCACCTAGTGGTCAAACCTTGTAACTACAGCAATGTTCCTTACAAAACCCGAGGCTGGAGAGCCTATGAACTGTGGACATATGGTGGACCTGGAAACGGTATAGAGAGCTAAGTAAATTGGTATAGAGAAAGGAAATGGTGGCTGCCGCAGAGTCAGAAATACAGTGAGTTCTATCCACCTAGTCAGGTTGTAGGAAGAGCGTTTAGGTTTAGCACAACTCAAGAGTATGCAGACATACTTTAGATTGGTTTCCCTTGAAGCAGTAGTAGTTATTCCTTCAGAGATAGGTTGTTTAGGACCTTGGCAGAATAAAGTTGGTTTCTTCACCACTTCCAGAAGGACTAAAGGTAGTGTGAACATAGGGCAGGGCAGCTAGAGAGAATGTTAAGAGGAGAGGCATTGAGGAATAATGACAGTAATCGATACCAGTTCCCCGGTATAGTCAGTACACACAAGCCCTTGCAGATAAGTAATATAGCTATCAATATAATTAAGAAGCTGTAACCATCCTATAAAAGCTCAAGGCAGCATAAAAAAAACCCTATAGCAATTTGCAGTATAAAGCAGGGATATGTAACCTTAAAACATTGGTAAAAATAAGTATAAAACATTCTAAAACACTATTTATCACATAACAGACCTTTACAGTTATTCATTTCTAAACATTAAAGTTTAGCATTACAAACAGTATGCATAAGAAGCAACTATTTATCACATAACAGACCTTTACAATTATTCATTTCTAAACACTAAAGTGTAACATTTCAAACAGTATACATAACAAGCAAATGTGCAAATGTAGACACTATCCTTTGGTTCAAAACCTTATTTATATGTCCAAATCCATGGTTGCTAGTGTATAACACAGCTAACTTCTTGTTCTGTTAGATTCCATGTGTAACAGGGCTACCTTCATTTTTAGGTAGACTCCATTACATTAGGACCTTCTGTTGCTTGGAAGCATGGTGGATTCACCAGTAGGGACTGTCCAACCTCACTGCTATGGCGTAGTCGCAAAATATGCTGTAACTACTTGTTATACAGTAGCGCTTGAGCAGCAAAGTATCTATTTGCCTTTTTGGGGATGCCACCAAAGGTATACAGTGATTAGGGGGTTTTAATGTAATGCCAGGCTCACACATGTCTGAGTGGTTAAAGCAGGACTGGCATTATATGTTTACAGCCTGTATAAGGCCGGGATTCTGAATAAACAGTCAAGTAATGGATGTAAGCCTTAGTTCCCTTGCTTGGATGTCTCTACAGACAACGGCAAAGGTATACAGCCTCTGTGAGTCATAGGGACCATAAAGGTGTCTATCGATTGTCAGGAACCCACACTACCCTCTTCAGAAGGGCAAATATAGGCAGGAACACACACACTACCCTCTTTAGTAGGGCAACTATAGGGTGTAATACAATAGGATTAAGCCATAAATGGACCAAGATAACAGTTCTTTAGCGCTAGACATCTATCATTAAGATGCTACAGAGTGTTAAAGGGATCTACAGTATGGCACCAGTCTCACACATGTCCGAGCGAGTACTATACAGGCGCTATTGATACTGTATGGAGTTGTTGGTAGGCAGGGGAAGTTATTTACAACAGATTACTATCTGTTCTAAGTGATATGACAGCCTGATCTGTAAAATCACTGCATGAGGTACAGGATGTGTGAATGAAAGTTACCAGATGGATATACAGGAGTTTAACAATTAAGGATGTAACAAAATATTTAGAGAAAGCATACTGACTATCAATATATATGTTTACACATCTGTCTTTCGCTAGAATTCAGGCACGTGTTAAAGCTATCAATTCTGCTGCTTGAGCAGACAGGTTATGCTGCAGGGGTTTGGCTTCTACAATCTCAACATCTGTAACTACTGCATAACCCACTAGATTCTTTCCTGTAGGACCCTTTCTACATGATCCGTCCACATAAAATGTCACCTCTGCATCAGCTAAAGGCACATCAGTAAGATCCTGTCTAGGTAAAGTTATTTGCTCCATTTCCTGTAGGCAACTGTGTGGTGTGCCATCCACAGGAGTCGGAAGTAACGTTGATGGATTTAATGTTGTGCATCATTCAACTGTCATATGAGGTTGACTCAGTAGTATGGTCATACAAGAAAGATGTCTAGCAGGGGACAAAAATGCTATTTTCTCTTGCAATAGAATTATCGCAACTGCATGAGGCACTCTCAAAGTGAGAGGGTGGAACAACACCACTGAGGCCGAAGCCTGTACTGCCATAGCAGCTGCGACAACTGCCTGTACACAATGTGGCAATGACCGTGCCACTGGGTCTAACTGCGATGAATAGTAAGCTATGGGGTGTTGCTTACTTCCATGCTGTTGCGTCAAAACTGACGTCATATATCCCTGCCTACAATCTACGGTCTGAAAAAATCTCTTATGGTAATTCGGAAGTCCTAAAACTAATGATGAAACTATCAATTGTTTTAGCCTGCAGAAAGCTGTTTCTGCTTCCGGTGTCCAATGTAGTATCTCTTGTGCTGCCATCGGTGCTTTAAATATTAAATCAGCCAATGGAGCCGTTTCCAAAGCATAGTTTGGTATCCAACTTCGACAAAAATTAGTCGTTCCCAGAAAGGACATCATTTCCTTTTTGGTAGTTGGTTTGGGTGCTTGCAAAATTGCTGTTTTCCTATCTTCATCTAATGTTCTACCTTCCTTGGATATCACATATCCCAGGTACTTAACCTGTTTTTTCCAAAGTTGCAATTTGTGCTTGTTTACTTTATGTCCCTGTTCTGCTAAAAACTTCAACAATGCTATTGTGTCTTCCCTACATTGCTGCTGGGTAGGGGCTGCAAGCAAGATGTCATCTACATAAAGTAAAACTTGACTGCCCCCTGATGGAGTAAATCCCGCCAGGTTGCTAGCCATCTCCTGTGCAAATATTGTTGGACTTTCACAATATCCCTGTGGTAGTCGAGTATATGTATACCTTTTACCCTGAAATGTAAATGCAAACCAATATTGACTATCAGGGTGTATAGGTATTGAAAAGAAAACATTGCTTATATCTACCACGGTAAAATACTTCTGTTGTGGCTTCAAATCATTTAATAAAGTATGTGGGTCTGGCACCGTAGGTGCCCTAGGTATTATCGCATCATTTACGGCTTGTAAATCCTGTACCATCCGCCATTCCCCGTTTGCTTTTTTAACAGGAAACAGAGGAGTATTACATGGTGAATCCAAAGATTCTACCAGTATCCCTTCCTTGAGTAATGCCATTATTATAGGCTTGATTCCCTGCTCTGCATCCTTCCTCAAAGGATATTGTCTCTTTTGTGGTCTAAATGCTGACTTTGGTGTAATAGTTACTGGACCTGCTGTCCGAATAAGCCCTACATCTGATTTCCCTGTTGACCAAAGAGTGCTTGGTATATCACCCAAGGCTTTTTCTTCTTCTTCTAACAGGAACGCCAATCAGCTGCCCTCACTTTGCTGTAAGTGTACAGCTGGGCGTGCCTGCGTTAGCCAATTTAATTTCTGCTTCTGTACTCCTTGCTCCGATAATTCTGAGTCGGTTTGTTTTTCCCATCTTGTCACTTTGTCACCCAGATCTACCCACCTGACATTTCTACATTTGGTTAAACTGACATGCGGTAGCCTGTTGGACTTATACAATTCCATGAATTCCTGAGGTAATGAACAACTCACCACACTATTACCCTCAGTATCCCAATACAAAGTCCGTAATACTAGTCTATTGGCAGGATTTCTGAACAGCTTTTGCTCATATTCCTTATCAGGCCCTGGTGTGCTACAATAGTATAGAGTACAATGTAACAAATGTTGCTGATCAAGGTCGAGGGAGGGCACCTTACTGATGGCTACGTTCATCAGTTCTTTGGTCACTGCCCCTGGACCGGTCGTGACCAGGTCCTGGCTGTACCAATAATAGGCTTCACCCTCCGATCGCACCACAAAAGCATCCATTTGTCTCTGTGCCTCCATACCCTTCATGGTAGGAACTACTGCTATGCCAAAAAGCTGCATAAGATCTCTCCCCAGTAAATTCATTGGACATTTTGCAGAAAGTACTATTTTACTTCTCTGGGTCATATCTGAAACAGGGTCAGTTATTGCTATATCATGGGAAAGTGTTTCCCTGTATAGCTGCCCGTTTGCTGCTTTCACTAATATGTAGTCAGGTGATTCAGAGTGTTCCGGTAACTTTGAAGGATGTATCAAAGTCCGTGATGCTCCTGAATCACACAAAAATTTTACTTCTCTCCCCTCCACCAGAAGTGTAACTTCCGGTTTCGTATCTGCCAAATAGAGCTCCAAGCTCAACAAGGCTAAATCTAAAACTTCACTTTCCCCAGTTTCTACATCTGTTTGCATTTCCTCTATTCCTTCTACCACATTTACATTATCTCCCTGCCCATTAGTCTCTCCTGATGACTGTTGGACAGTACGACTGTCATATAGTCAATCCTCATCATTTTTATCCTTTCTTTCCGCAGGTGGTTTGTTCCTGCAATCCCTTGCTAAATGTCCCCTCTTCCCGCAGTTAAAGCACTCACCTTTTTTCTTTCTATCCTCATAGACCTCTGGGTCTCTGTCAGAGCGTTTATTGCCCTGAGTATTTCTCTTACCCTTTTTACCCGACTGTACTACAAAGACTTCTGCTCCATCTTCAGCTGTGAAGACCTGCGTCTTCTTTTCTTTTGCTGTTAAAATGTCTTTCAGCATGCCTAGCATACTCTAGTAAGGCTTGTAGCCTACTCGTTCGATGATCTATCATATGCTTCGTAATGAAGCTACTGATAGGGGCAATGCAACCTTTTAAGAATGCATTTTTCAATTGTTGTTCATATGAACTATCATTTTTCTGATTTTCAGGAATAGGCATACCACTATGGTTATTGAAACATTCTAATAATCTACCATAGTATGCATCTACCGTTTCATTATCTTGTTGTATGCATTGGTTAATACAAGTCCAATCTGCTCTAGGTTTCCATTTTTCAGTAATTCGGTCTGTAAGACCCTTCAACCTAGTATCTAATTCTGCGTCACTATGTAGGAGTGGTCTAAGTTGTGCGTCACGAGCATTCCAGACGCCACAAACCATGTGCCAGTCCGGACCTATAATTTGTCTAATTACCTTCTCTACTTCTTCCCCATTTAAGTGGTAACTCAATCTCATACCTTGTAAATCTTGTATAAACTTTTCATAATTAATTTTTGGATGGGGAATTCCCTCTGTAGCTTTCCGGATATCCTCCGGTGTCCATGGTCTATATACTAAGAGAGTTGAGTCCTGGCCTTCCTGTCCTGCCTGAGGGTTCGGTACTTCAATTAATGGACAGATTTCCTCACTCTCTTCTAATGAATCTCTTCTTAATTGAACATCTCTAAGTGTTTTACGTGTTCGGGATCTAGTTTCAACAGGTTCTCTTACAAATGGTTGTTTTAATACCCCTGTTGCCTCAGGATAACGTGGGGGGGGTCCAGCCTGTCCTCCCGCTTCATATCCTGAATAAGGTATCGGAGGGGGTGGTGGGGGAGGGGCCGTTGCTACTACTGTATTATTATCTTCTTTGTCTAAAAATAATGCTTTCGCATTTTTAATCTTCTGTTCCCTTCGGTTCACTTCCTCAATCCACCTATGTGCTTGAGGAATACCCAACTGTCGTTGTTTTTTCGCCTGACCTTCTGCATCAGATTTTAACTGTTTCAAAAGTTTCACTAGTGATATTTTGTCTAATTTACCATCAAATTCATATTTATTAACCCATTTTGCAAAATATCTCACATTATCTGCTCTCTGCAATTGCATATACTTCGCATCATCCGTTAGGGGCGGATCTCGCGATCTCTTAGTGCACTGATTTCCCATGTCTTAAAAAGACTGTTACGTAACAATTCTCTTGTACCACGTGGTATCTTCTTGCCTATATCCACAGTAGTGTCTAGAATGACTGTTTACTTTGCTTTGTTATTCCCCTGATCTATGACCAAAGATACAGTACTTCGACTCTTTCTCTCCCTGCTATCACAAACCTTAGCAATAGCACCCTGTAACCTGGTCCCTGATCTAAAACAAAGACAAAGAGGGAAATTCTCCTTACCTGAGCCTCCCGTTTATTACTGTGCTTCTTCTTAGGATCCAGTTTTCCGCTTTTCGGCCACAGATCAGAAAGTGGACAGCCTCTTTACATACAACAATTCAGTCGGAGGTCTTTTTCACCCAAGAAGAACCATTCTGGCAACTTCTCCTGCGCAGTTTTCAGTACCACCTATGCACTCTGACCTGTAGCTTACCAAGGGAATTCCGGCTTAAGAAGGACCAAAATGTTAAATAAATTGTTAAAATCAGACTGTAAAAATCATTAGGCTTTTCAAAATGACAGTCAGTAACACAGAAGGCTCAAGTTCTATAACGTTTCTTTACTCGTGTACACAAGGAGGCAAAAAAACTATACACAACAAGTATAGAGTTTTGACTAATTTCAGTAAGGAAGTTACATACTTTTTATACAGTTCATGATCAGCTTTTGCCCACCTTACTGACGTGGTCAGTCACAGGGCATTTACATCACTATAGTCCATAATATTCTATTCATAAGTAAACGCTGATGTAATGCTTTTTAAAAGTTTCCCATGAGAATATTACAGCCTTGCAAGGCACCTGGTCAGTTTGCAGATCTTCCTGCCATCCAAGGTTTTTCAGGCCCGCTCGAATACAATAGTTCTTAATATGTTCCTTTGTCTCTCTGGTAAGCAGCTGTATGCTGTCTCCGATAGACTCACAAGGCCATCCTCCTCGGTGGAAGCAGGAAAGATACACATACACACATATTCATTTCTCCCTAACCCTGCAGATAATAATGCTGAAAGACACAAGCCTGCTGAGCTGGCTACTGTCAGGGTCAGAGTTTTAATCACACTACAGCTAAGCTTCAAGCAATTACATGCAAGATCATTTCTACTACCATATTGTAAAATAGAATTAAATGCATTACATATTATACTGTTTCTAAACTAACATTACATATATATGTTTAAGTACATATTTTTCTAACAGTTATTTACAACAGATTACTATCTGTTCTAAGTGATATGACAGCCTGATCTGTAAAATCACTGCATGAGGTACAGGATGTGTGAATGAAAGTTACCAGATGGATATACAGGAGTTTAACAATTAAGGATGTAACAAAATATTCTTACTACCATGCAAAACTGTACTTGTTGATGAGGCACACAATTACCTCAAATATTTTTTTAAAAGTGAATCATTCACTACCTAATAGCATAAAACAGTTTTACAGTTGAAGGATATACCATCCCATTTACGACTCTTGAATAGCTAGCACAAAAATGCATCAGTAATGAGGAGAACAGGCAAGTGCAATAACGTCTTCCTATATTTTTGGAATGCGCAGCTTGAATAAACCTGACTGTATTGATACTGTGAAATGAAGGAAGGACAGCTTTTTAACATATTGGCAATGCAAAAACATGACCAGGACAAGATCACAGCTGTATACAATCAGTTCTATAGATGGACCCCAGCCTGCACTCCCACTGTGAGGGTTTGTACCTGCATTATGTTCCCTATTTTACTATTCTCAGTACAAGGTCTCACAGTGTCAGACATGACCGTGATGCTCAAAATCATAGTCTTGTACCTCACAGCACAGCAAATGTGTGACAATATCTTTTCAACATATTCCCCCTCAATATCATATATTACAGTATACACACACACACACACACACACACACACACACACACACACACACACACACACACACACACACACACACATTGAGGAAAAGTACAGTGGTGAAAACAACTGAAAATATGTATAAGTTATTTATATAATGGTTTTATTAGTTATGCAGTAATGTGCATCCCCTCCCCTTGACAATCTGAAGATGGGGAAAGGGTGCATTTTCACAGTACTCAGACTAAATTTACTAACACTGGAGCTATGTGTTTTTTTTTTGTTTGTTTTTTTATTTTATTTATTTTTTTTATTTACGCTTTGTTAGGCTGGTTAGTTTCACTAAGCAAATGGCCTCTTTTCAGTGGGGAATCAAGGTAGCATTCATACTGACTAGGTGAAATTTGACCAGGGCACAACTTCAAAAGAAAGGCTCTCTTTCAAAAGGTATAATACTTTAGTCTAGGGTATGTGACCTTGGAGTTAATATATTTAGTTCAGGAGCAGTCTGAGTACAGCTCCTCCAATTGGGAGCAGAGGGGCACAACTTCCCTCCTCAGGAAACATTTGCATGTTATTTTTAGTTTGCATTTCTGCTGAGAGGTGCTACAGTCTAGCTTTCATTTCTCACAATCCACATTTTCTCATCACACACGTGTATTTTACTAACTATATTTCAGAACAGTCACTAGTACCATTTTTTTTTTGCTCCTGAAGGCTTAGTAGAAGCATGAAAATCCTTTGCATATATCATTAATATTATGAATTAGAAGTATCTTCCTCTGGTTTCTATGTATTACATCATTAGAAAACTAGTTTTGTAAGATGTTTCTATTACTGTGTTAGTGATTACTAAGCTCTGGAAGGAAATGTGATTCAGTGGAAGTACCCAATATCAAATCCAAAATAGTTGTTCGCTTTATGATTTCTTCATGTACACTGGTATGGTGATAGACAGGATTTTGTATTACAAAGCTCAGTTTCAAAGTGAGTTGTTTGTATGTCAATGTTTTGTGATCAGATTACTAACTTTCAATTACTTACCCACTCAGTTTGTTCTCTATCCCACATAGACACATAATTATAAGATATACAGTAACAATTCTCCTATTGCTTCACAAACATTTAGCGCCTTAAATACAATGATTTTTAGCATGACACCTGTTTTAACTATGCACATTTCCGCTAACATCATGCGATAAGTATTTTATGTAACAAGCCTGGCACCGTAACGCTTCTTATACTCATCCCTCACCCATTTACATGTGAAAATGAACAGGGAATAAATAACATGGATAAAGTTAGGAGCAGTGTTACATGACAGCACCTCCTGTGCAGATTAGGTGATAACATGGTATTTTAGTACCACTGCCTCACTGTAGTAATGGCTCTATCACCATGGTAATATTGTTTCTTTAGGATACCGCATGTAAAGGTAAAGGTTATTGAGATAACATTTTCTAGGTGCAACTGCCTCTTGAATGGGAACCCAGGAGCACCACTCTGATTAAATAAAAGTCACGAGGTATGGAATTGGAGTTTGAGAGAATCAAATTAAGGCAAGAACACATGCAGCTTGTTAGCAGCTCACAGCCTTAACCCACTATGCTACAGTGTTAGTCAGGTCAGTTAGTGGAATGTATAAAGATGTCTCTAAATGTCCCTTTTCCCACTGTTAACCATTTAATGTTTTAAAGTGGTTAAAAGCAAAATCTTAACTGCATTTATTTCATGTTTTTAAATATTTTCTTTCTTTGGTTGTAAACATTTGTGGAAATCACTATATACAGATTGCCTGTAATATGACGTGATCATTATGTCTCAAGGACAAGGCATGCAGTAGGAGGTAAAATATTAAAAAAATCTGTAAAGGGAAATGCTGATATATGATTTCTAGAATCATTTACTATAACAGTGCATTTTCGATAGATTGCACTTTCGCAGAAGTGAGTTATCGAAAATACAGTTAATCAACGTAGATCCACTGTAATGTCTGTAGCATAAACTATGCCAAGTACTTTGTGCATCTTTATATTTATAGTAACTATCTTAGCTAACAAAAACATTTATGATATTTTGACGTAAAATAGTCCCTCCACAAACAGTTCCTCATATTTTTAAGGCAGTGAAAAATCATTTCTATCAAGATTTTAAATACAAGTGCTGCAATATTCTTGCAGTTGGGTAAAGAAATGAGTGCCCTGTAGGTTTTATATCAAATAAAAATAAACCATTAACATTACGAGCCATGTAATCACAGAAGTAAATGTATGTATGAATGAATAACAATTATAAATTTATTCCCCAACATGCTCAGCATGCTTATTTTGTCATATTACCCAATAACTATAGCACCACCATTGCCCCATTCCATGAAAAATAATCATTTGTGATTTGAATGTGCAGATTTTGTATTTTATGTATGAAATCACTTTTCATGATAGAATGATACAGTGATAGTACAGCATGTTGCAGGATGTGAAAATGTATTCACTAAACATTTCAAAATTAGTAAAGCTAAAAAGAAATATTAGCAAATCCCTGCCCAGAGTGCTATGATTGCTAATTCTTTTCTCGTAGTACAGGGTTTGATTCCCTCTACCACCAGTTTCATACTGTGTAAAACTGGTCACTTAATTATACAGTATTCCAAGGATGTCCTTAAAAAAGGCCTGCAGTGTCTTATGGGTCTTGTATGTTCAAACAATGAATATCAATTTAATACAGGGTCATAGCATTGGCAATTAACAATAATTATGTAGTAAGATTTCAGAAAACGCAGTCCAAGAATGTGAAGTAATTTTCCTTTCAAAGGTGAATAAAGCATTTTAAGCTGTAAAAGCATATGGAAGCCAATGATATCTTTAAGAATACTTTGCATTTCAAATCATTACAAGAACTACATGTTAGTGTAAGGATGTTCAATGCTTAAAACATAATCTTCTACGTTTTCTTATAGTGGTAACAAAACACCTGAAATGCGTTCAAAATTAAATAATGAGCCTCTCTAAAATGAGATTTTCTTAACTGTAGTATCTAAATGACAGAACACTGAAAACTGATGTCTCAAATCCAAATAGTACACAACATGAAAATAACAGCATTTTGCAGGGATAACAACATGGTGGCTCTGCCCTCACACCATGTTCTCTAAGCATACTAACTCCGACACCATACACAAATGGGAGTAAAGAGAAAAAGTAATTAAAATGTAATTAAAAATAATATTCTCTTTACTCTCAGTTGCCTGACCTCAGAGCTAGTGAAAACAAAGGCAGGACATATTACAGACTAATTTCCAGTACAGCTGAGTATTGACAATATAGGAGTTTTCCAAAACATGCACAGCACTTCTAGTGACAGCTAAACAATACATAGCTACACATATTGCTTGTTCATTAAAGTACTTGTTTTTCAAATAAGATTTTTATTGTTTTCTCATGTTATAATAACAACACAGGTCATATGGGTATGAATCAACAGTAGTTAACAATTGACCAAATACAGATATTAAACAGATAAAAACTCAGTTTGTCCACCAAGACTCGAGGCATAAAAGTCCGCAGGCAAGAAGTAGAAGTAAAAACACAGGTTTATTTATAAAACAGGATAAGCGCTTTCACAAATGTGCTTCTTCAGATCCAAACATGAAATACAAACAGTTTAGAGCATTTAAAAAACCAAAACCAATCAGAAACATTTCCTGTCACTTAGATGAGTGACCATTATTGTCCTTAATGTGTTTATATATGGTATCACTCATTTAAGTTTACGGTTATGGAGTTAGTTAGGACTGGCATTAGAGGGGGGACTTGATTATTAAGATGGAATTAATAGAGATGAAATGGATAGCTGTTATGCAAGTGCACAGATCACCAGGTTTAAATTATACTATACCTTTAAAACTGGCCTTAAAGGCAAGACTATTATATCATTGACAGAAAATGTTTCTGATTGGCTTTTGTTTTTTTAAGTACTCTAAACTGTCTGCTTGTATTTTATGTTAGGATCTGAAGAAACACATTTGTGAAAGCACTTATCCTGTTTTATAAATAAACCTGTGGGACAAACTGAGTTTTCCTTTAATCATTGGTTTGGTGTTGTTTTTTGCTACTATTATTTTAACTACACCACGATCCATTTACTATAGTCATTGCTTGACAGTACTAATTAAGCTTGTCTTTGTGCCTTATAGAAACACAGACATTGCCATATACCCTTTGCTGGGCTATCTAATAATACTAAAAAAAAAATATATATATATATATATATATATATGTATATATATATATATATATATATATATATATATATATATATATATATATTCACTATGGAATTTCGAATTCCTGAAAACTCGAACTTCATATGGTCAAAACCATATGTTTCATAAACAAAAAATAGTCAAAGACATTGTTTCTGCAGGGGGCAAGCCCCCCTGCTCTCCCACCCCCCTACTTAAATATACCAACTCTGAGATCGTGCTACAGTGGTGAAAAGGGAAATTTCCCATTCTTCACTGTATGCAGAAGCACAGAACGGGAAATTTCCTGTTTCCTCACTATAGTGCGATCACGGAGATTGTATATTTCAGTAGGGAGGGTGCAGGAGGGCTTGTCCCCCTGCAGAAACATTATATTTAGTAAATTTAGTAAATTAAAATGTTTTTAACACTTTAGAATTTCGAGTTTTTGAAAACTCGATCATATGGGCTTATTCATATAAGGTTTGAGTTTTCAAAAGTTTGAGATTCTAAAGTGTTCCCATATATATATATATATATATATATATATATATATATATATATATATATATACACATACACACACACACACACACATATCTACAAAGCCATAACTAGGTACACTGTTTACACTGTGGTGTCACCTTGGTTTACAATTTACTCCACTGTGGATTACTTACAAAATAAGATTTATAAGTCTGAAAAGGTGATTAGTATGCAGTCCATGGTGTTTTTATCAGAGGCCTTCTTAGTGCATTGATTTGTATTTACTTTTATGCTACAGTATCTAGTAGTGTTTTCCAATAATTATGGTAGTACGTGAGTTTCTTTTGACTTTTTGTAATTAATTTACTTGCTAATATGTATTTCGTAGCCAAATATTTGAAGTCTTCCCATGAAATTTTAGATCTGTCCAGCCAGTTTTTTTGCTATGTAAAATTTCAAAAGAGTGCATTGTGTTATTATGATGCATTTGTTTATATAAGTGGGGTTCTCCGGAATTATCTAAAGTATTGCAGTTTCCCATGATAAAGTTGTCTTTATGTAACCTTTTTTTCTCCAATTTAGTTCTTAGCAAACACTACAATTTATATAGATTTTTGTAGCTCCAAAAAACATGCAGGGTGTCTGCTAACATTGTAGGACAGAAGGGACAGTAAGGGGTGTCTGAAGGGTCAATTTTGTTTAGGAGGACAGGTGTATGGTAAGGATTATTGTTTATCATGATTTGAATATATATACATTTTTTGAAAGGGGTCAATTTCATGGTGAGGTCTATTGCTGATATTTTTCGTTTTGGGGTAATGTTGTTATTCTTTTCTTCCCAGTATTTTGAGTATAAAAGTGAGTCCTGATACTTAATTTTTATTATTAACCTGTACGTATTGGATAGCATTTTTGACCTAAGAAGTAGCATTTTTTGGATCAGCTGGGATAAGGAGATATCCTGTTCATAAATTTTAATATTTGAGGTTATCGAGTTGACTAAGAGCAGTATTTGTCTAATTATTATATTATAATTTTTACTTACTCTTGAGCTATTCCTAATGTTGTCCATCAAAAGGTTTTTTTAGTTGATAAAAATCCCAAATTGTGCTTTTTTTATTATAGGATTTTAATCTAGATTTAGCATAGTGTTACCTATTCTTATGTTTGGATTAAAGTGGATTGGTTATAGGAAGATAAAGGTATCTTGGAGTTGTAGTGATGTTATTAGTTTCTGGAATATTAGACTTTTATTTTTAATTATTAGGAGGATGTTCATTAAAGTATTTTTAAATATCATATGCAAAGGCTTTGTTACCACTTCATGTTGTTGTAATTATGTGGTCATCACGTAAAGTAGATTGATTTGAAAATGTGTTGCTTAGTTAGTTAAATCAGTGGACCTGTATTTATTACATTTAAAAACATGTGTTTTTTTATTTACTGTATGCAGAGCACCTGTCAATTACTTCCAGTAACTCCACTTTCCTTTGTCAGTTCAACCCCCATTCCCTTTATAACCTCTATCCCCTTCTACACAACAAACCTTTCTACTACTCCTCCAAATTTACCTTGCCATCCTAACCCCTCCTTTATTTTTCAGTTTCTCTCCACATTACCTCCTTCAAATACTTTCCACCACTTGTCTCATAACCAAGTCCTGTGTTAATATATATTGTAGTATGCTTTCCCTACGATCCCTGGCTCATCAGCCTCTCTCCCTCATTCTGCCTTTAACTCTTATCTACCAACAGTTAATATTTCACACTCTTTACCTCAATTTTATTTATACCTAACATGTATACTGGAATCCTCCTTACCCATACCTTATAAGTCGTATCTAATGTCTGGTTATCACATATCTTGCACATACACAGCTTCCATACTAAGTGTTTTATACTTTGAGTTTGTCATGTATAATGTCACCAGAGAAGAAATATTAGTTTTATCCGAATATACTGTCACTACAGAACAATGACCTGTGTCTATGAAGACGTCTTAAGAATTATTTATGTAATGTACATTTGTAAATAATTGGTTATGTCTTGAGTACCTTAAGTACATCCTCGGGCATCTTCTGAAAATCAGCTTTGCACTGTCGGACTTTCCCAGTCAACAAACATAAACAACAAGGCAAGCAAACAAACAAACAAACAAACAAAAACAAATAAGTAAAATAATAAATGATTCCAAGTCATCTGCCAACACCTTCTGATGATGTCATGAGGGGAGAAAACAGTGAATGGTTCAGTTCCTCAAGGTACTTAATTGAAAGGAGGCCCACCCTGCCAAGAAAAGGAAGTAAGATTCTATAAGTTCCTGTGTTAGTGAATGTCATTACCTTTTCTGAATACAGTTCAAACTTATTTTATGACTTGGGAGGGTAGCAGAGTCCAGCAGATATTCTCTGCAGCAGTATCTTCACCTCTAGGTCAGATCTGGTATTGCTTGGCAGAGAGCCAGGTCTGATATACAGTAGGAGCTGAATGGTTGTCCACTGCAGGAGCTCCATGTGCAGGGCAGCATGACTGTTGTCATACCAGTATTCTCTCCAACCAAGATGATTAATGGGCTTGCTGGGTTTCTAGCCTCTCTCCAAGAAACTAAATTAACTTTTAAAAACATAACACTGCGATCCATCTCCACAGGGTGTTGGAGGGTGAGCTCACACAAGTCATACATGCGTGTGGTCCCAGGCTCTGACTTCTAAAGCCTACAGTACTGCTCCACTTGTGCATAGAAATCAGTACTGCAGGCAGTCTAACTTACCTTCAGGTACTGCATGTAGAACCAAGTCCCACATACAGGTCAGGTTTCCATCTTGTTGAGAAACCCATTACGTTTATTGACTAGTTTTCATTTCAACTGATTATCCCATGGTAGATAACTATTTATTACAGCATTACATCTGCGCTATTACACTGTATGCCAGCTACCATAACCTTAACTAGGAATCTTATTCTGTTTCATTTTTCTTTTACTTTTTATTTGAATATAGAACATTTAGCAATTTATTGATGCTTTGTCACATTGCCTGATTGAGTGTGTGAGTTGCAGTCTGTTTCACTTTGTGTGTTGTAATCTTGTATGGAGTACAGAAAGCAGGCTTATCCAATACAAGGTATTTAGCCCTTTAATGCATCATGAAAATGCAAATCTACATGACACAAGATCAGGAAGTACCCAGACAGCTGCTAAGCCTTTGAGAAATTTAAACTTAATCTAGTAAATGTAATAAATATAGCTCCAGAGAAGAAAAAAAAAAGTTATGTTCTTACCATAATATTCCATGTGTGTTGTCCATCTCGACCATTATTCTTACTGATGGGTTGGATCCGACGTGTCGGATCCATCTCGGCCTTTCCAAAAGCTTGAAGTCTTCAGCAAAGCTCATGGGCCTCCTTCCCTACCCATAATGCAGTTCCCCAACTACCTCAGATCTTGTTTGCCCACCCAGAAGGTAAAATAATGAATATACCAACTGTGTTCTCTTTCATGGATAATGTCAGTATCTCTGAGGCTATGGAGAACCCAGAAACCAATGTTCACTCGGTCTTCTAGGAGTTCAGAGAATGGGGTTGGAAGGCTGAGTTGTGAGAATAAAGGTTGAGATGGACAACACACATGGAATGTTATAGTAAGAACATAACTGTGTTGTTGTCAATCTCTCCTTTATTCTCACTGATGGGACTGTGTCCCAAGCAACATAATTCCTGGGTGGTTCATGGAAGAATATTCCTCAGAATCATAGAACCAAAGGAAGCCCTACTCCTGGAGGCCAAATCCACTTTGTAATGAGTAATAAAGGTATGCAGCTTAGCCCATGTTGCTGCAACACAGATACTGTCCCATGAAAGTCTTGCATGAAAGGCTACTGAAGTCGCAACTGATCTAGTGGAGTGTGCTTTGACTGGAAAGGGAAGAGGTTTGCTTTTTGAGGAGTAAGATGTAAGATATACACAGGGTGAGCCATCTAGACAATGTAACTTTTGAGACTGGCACCCCTTTTCTAGTCTCAGAGTAAGATACTAAAAGTTGATCAGATTTCCTAAATTGTGAAGTCCTGTGTAAGTAGAAATGCAATTGTCTACGAACATCCCAAAGATATAATGAATATTCGCCTTTGTTTTGTTAATTAGAAAAGAAAACAGGTAATTCAATAGTTTGGTTTAGATTACTTTCCAACACGATCTTGGGAAGAAAGGAAGGTCTGGTATGTAATGACACTCTATCTTTATGAAAAATTAAATATGGGTATTTGGATGAAAGAGTCTGTAGTTCTGATACTGTTCTAGCTGAGGTGATAACTACCAAGAAAAGTGTTTTCCAAGATAAGAATTTTAAATCGTATGTCACTGAAGGCTCAAAAGGAGAGTGAATAATATTTGTTAAAATGAAGTTAAAATCCCAGAGAGGAGTTGGGTTCTTATCTGGATGTCTGATCATTGTTGTTGCCTTTAAAAAGGTTCTGTAGAGTCTGTGTGACATAAGAGAAGAACCATTTTCTCCTACATGATAATTTGAAATTGCAGCTAATTGGACTTTAATAGTAGGTATTTATTTCTGTGCCTATAAAGGTTAAATTTTAAGATAGCTCTAAGCAAGATTTTCATAATTTATGGTGATTCCTAGTTTGGAGCAAAGCTGAAGTACATAATTCCTGGGTTGTAGCAGCAGAAGTCTGGTTGGGGCAGTTATAAGTCAAGTTGCCTAAATATGGGAACACCTGGATCCCCTGGCATCTGAGGTGTGCTGCCACTACTGCCATGCATTTGGTGAACACTCTGGGGGCTGTACTGAGACCAAAGGGCAGAGCTTGAAACTGGAAATGACTGACTCCCAGCCAGAAGTTCATGTTCCTTATGGATCGTCTTTCCATCTTGATATGGTAGTATGCATCCTAAAGGTCTATAGACCATATCCAGTTGTCTTTTCCCAGAAATGGAATTATAGACTGCAGTGTTACCATCTGGAACTTGGTTTTCTTCACCAGTTTGTTCAGTTCACTGAGATCCAGTATTGGTCTCCAGTCCTCTGTTTTCTTTGGAACTAAAAAGAATCTTGAGTAAGTTCTGGATCCTCTCTGGTCTGCAGGGACTTCTTGGATGACTGTTTTCTTTAGCAACTTTTGAATTTCTAACATTGTTTGTTCCTGTTGACTGGGTGGTATGTCTGGGACAGACTTGTTTGCAGGAATGGGGCAGGAAAAGGGAATACTATAACACCTGGATATTATGTCTTGCACCCATTTGTCATTGGTACTGACCTGCCAGGTTTCGAGGTGCAAAGGCCAGTGACTCCCGACTGCCTCCAGAGGTGAACAGTCAGGAATTCCTTCAGGAGCACTGAAAGGGTCTACTACAGAAATTCTCTAGAGCCCTGATTCTATGGAGCCCCCTCTGCCATGAGGATGGTGTTTTCTGTTATTGATCCCCCCTCTGCCTCTGGGGGACTACCACCTTGCATGTCCTGGTAAGACCGCTGAGATTTCTTGAACCTCATTTTCCCACTACCCCTCTGACCCTTTGGAAATAGCCTAGTGGGTGCAGAAAAATGTACTCCAATGGCAGATAGGGTCTTACCCTCTTGCTCACGCCGAGTTAGCATTTCTTTAACTTTTGGCCCAAAAAGAGATGAGCCATTGAAAGGAGCATTGACAAAGGAAGACTTAAGGGGCTCCACGAAATCGCAAAGGCGCATCTAACCCTAGTCCTAGAATCCTTATTAGGAGGATGGATAGAGGAACTAGTTTTGGAAAGTTCCTTCTTTTTGGCCACTGCCATGATCATAGCATCCACTGCTACATCTTTTGTGAGTAAAGCTTGATCCTTGGGTGCTGTGATGTACTTATTTGGCCTCCTAGGAGTGGGTTCTATGGAGTCTGGGGTCTCCCAAGCCTTTTGAGATATTAATTGTACAAGCTTGTTGAACGGCAGAATCCCCCAGGATATTAAAGAGTGGTATCTAAAGACCTTCAGGTATACCAACTCCTCAGTAGAAGGAGATGAGGACTGCCAATTGCCTCTCTGTTTCAGAATTTCTAGAATGCCTCCAAAGGAGACATCTTCAGGAATTGATTGTGGGGACCCTTCTGCTTCATTGAGGTCAGTATCTGAAGTGCCTGACTTCTACAGTGAGTTCAGATGCTTTATCTTGCATGTCCTCTTCCAAGGAACTTCTTCAGTGGGGTATTCTGGAGAAGTTTCAGAAGAGGGGGGGCATCTCCTGGGGGACATCCTGAGGCCTTGTATCCTTGTGGTCCTGTGGATGAGGGTGAGGAGGAAAAGACACCTGTGCAGAAGAGAGAGGAATCTGCTATGGAAGCAGTGTCTGAGACTGAGGGGCAGTCATTACCCTCCTCATAACCTTGATAGCAGATCACCCCTGCTCTGAGGAACTCCCCGGACCCAACAACAAAGATGTCAGACCCAAGAAAGGTCTTGAAGCCAGTGTTTGAAGCTCTAAGGAAGAGGTAGGAGCTGAACCCACCCAAACTGAGGCCCAAAGAGACAGTCAGATCTGAAGTGGCCCAAATCTTCTCTGTGGGCCCAGACAGTGAACATTGGGTCCCAGAGGTTTCCTGCTCTGACTGGGCAGAAACACTCAAGGTGGACATCAGATCTGAAGAACCAATAGGTGGTCTTAGATCTGATACAGACACTAGCTGGATATCACAGTCTTCCAGCTCTGAGTCTGAGGGACAATTCAGAGGAGGAGTAGGCACCACTGGGGTAATGTGAGTCTGATCTGACTCCTTTGGGTTCAGAGCCAAAAGAAGCTTAGTCAAGGCAAGTGTTTTGAGAAGCCTCTGCACCACTCTATCCACATTTTCATCCGAGAGGCTCCCAGTAGACCTTGTGGACAGTGTCGGGGATCTAGACCTAGCAAGAATTGATGATGGCAGCTGAGTTGAAATCAGCTCCGATAATGAAACTCAGAAGCCACTGGAGACTTCAGAGCCATTTAGAGTGATCCGAGGAGGTCCCTGGCTCTGTAGTGGCTGTCTGCTCCATAAGGAGTTTCGGAGTAGACAACTTTGGTTGTTTGGCTCTCGGCTCCAAAGAGGTTTTCAGAGTGGAAGATGACCATTTCCCTGACATCTCTAATTTATCAGATTTAGGAGAGGAGGGATCAGATGTGATAGCCTCAGAGAAGGGGGAACTCCTTCAGTATGAATTTATTTTTACATTCTGACAATGCCCTTGAATTAAATTTGTGACAAATAGTACATGGCTCTTGTAAATGAAGAGGTGAGGTCCTAAGCAGTAAGTATACAAGGTGTGCAAATCACTGAGGGGCACCTTCTTGCTGAATTTCTCATATTTTTTTTAAAACCCAAAGGCTTACATTCCTTTCATGACATAATAGAAGGCAGCCCATCAAAGCACTAAATTATAAAGCAAATATCTAATATCAAAATACCAATTGTTTAAACTATTTAAACTATTTAAACTATTCAAGCTAAATTACAACAACAGCAACAACAATAAGGCTAGAAAAATTAAAGGAAGTCCTCTAATTTAAATGGACTTCAGGAGCAAGAAAAGTGGGAGGAAAGGAGGGTGGGGGAGGGGAAGTCTTCTAACTTAAACGGACTTCGGAAGGGGAAGGAAAGTCCTCTAACTTAAATGGACTTGAAGCTACTGTAAATTCCTCTAACTCAAATGGACTTTGAATAAGGGTTGGTTGACCATTCTCTAACTAAAATGAATGGACCCAATAAAGGAAAACTCAAAACAATTGTAACAGATCCCAACAGAAGGGAACGGGGAATGGCTTGTAGGTAAAAGGGAGTGAAAGAGCACTAATATGGCCAGAAAAGGGCACTACTAAATGGAAAAAACTAGCGAAAGATTAGCACTAACTGTAACTACAGAAACATAAGGAAAATTACAGTTAACGACAAAGAATTGTAATAGACTTAGCCCTGAACTTGCTTGAAAAACCTTCTCACAGCACAGCAAACGAGATCTGAGGTTGTTGGGAAACTGCATTATGGGTAGGGAAGGAGACCCACGAGCTTTGCTGAAGACTTCAAGCTATTGGAAAGGCTGAGATGGATCCAACACATCAGATCTGAACCCATCAATGAGAATAAAGGCGATATTGACAACACATCTAAAGTTAAAAAAAATATTGCATAGGTTAGAACCAGAAAGCCCACTTTAGATGATGTTAGCATAATTTCTGCAAAAAGAAGTGGTAAACCAAGGATGTTTTCACATAATCTTTAATGATACCCCTTTAAAATAAATAAATAAACCACATTAACATCAATGACAAAAAGTTCTGCAAGATATAACAGTAAATCAAGATACGATAAATGAAAAAGTGGGTTTTGAGGAACGTTTTGAAACAGGATAAGGAAAGGAACTTCATTACCATTTTTTTGATAGCAAAATGAGCAAGCGCCAAATATCTGCAGATACATTTTTGAAACCACCATCAACCCCAAGGATAAGGATAACAAAAGCCAACAGGATTATTAGGGACTAGGAGCTGTTTTGAATAGACAAGATCTAATTCATATATGGCTAAATACACTGCCATTAGGCATTTAAAGGCAATATGACATGAAATTAGATGATATAAATGAAGTAAGTGAGACAGATAGAAGGATGTACACTGTAGCACAGGTGAAGAAAAAGAGAACATAAAGTCATAAGCCAAATGAGTCAAAATTACAGGGAAGGTCAAAGAGAAGTTGTTTGGTCACATGAGCAGGAAAGCAAAAATGATTTAGTAAAGCAGATTTGGGAGAAATAGAAAGATGGCAAGAGGCTATGTGAACACCCTGCCAAGAGATAAATGGACTACATGAAAAAAAGACCTGAGGCAGGTGGGCACAACTGTGGAAAAAAGTGAAAGAGTGGCTCTGAAGTAGATATGATTGATGCAAAACCCCAGCTGCATGTAGAAGTGGGAAAAAGGTGGTTGATGATGATACCAAAGTAGGAGCTGCATTAGAATCTTAAAGATAATATGAGGCAAACTGATAGCCACTACAGGTTGTGCAGAACTGGAGTAAGACATAGGCCACTAGAGGCACCTGCATGTACCTGGGTGGCAGAATTTTACACAAATTATACTTAGTCAAAATCTGCATTACTAAGCCCTACATACAGGGAAAAACAGTTATCCAGACAGGAAGAGACCAAGGGATGAGCAGAAATGGAAATGGCTTGTAGAGGGGATGTTTAATGTAGGCAGTGTTCCTTAGATGGATTCATGATGACTTGAGAATATACAACAATGGTCTCTAAATGACTGCTGTCCAACAGCAAAGCAGAATTATTTATTTTATTTATTTATTTTACATTTGTTTACAGGGAAAGTCCGACTTGGAACAAAGCCAATTTTCAGGGGAGGCCTAGGGAGAAACGTTCCAGGTGCGTGTCTTTTGTAACTTATTGTTACTGATCATTACTCATCATATCAAGACATTCTAGCTTGTTACCACTACCATAAAAAAGAAGTTATGTCCTTACCATAATGTTCCATGTGGAGTGTTCATCTTGCCTTTGTTCTTGCAAAGCTCTGAATCTCAGAGAAGCTCGAGATCAGCCCATATCCCACAATCCTCCCTGCCATTACTCAGATCTAGTTTGCAAGCAAACCAGACAAAAGGATCCAACACCTGCAGTGCTAGAAGCATACACTCTCTTCAGCCATTCAGAGACACTCTCTCACCAAAGGAATAACTAATGGTCTAAGCATATATCCCATGACACATGGGACCATATACCCCGCAAAGGGTCAAGACACATCGATCAGACTCTAATCCTACCAGTTCTTGCAAACACTGGGAAGGGAATGTAAGAACAAAGGTGAGATGAACACTCCGCATGGAACGTTATGGTAAGGACATAACTTCTTTATGTAAGAGTGTTCAATCTCGCTGCTTCTCTTCTACACGGCGAGCGTAGCCCTCCGTGACCCCGGTGACTCATGGAAGAACGCTAAGCACAGTGGAACCAAATGATGTCCCATCCTTGGAGACCTTGTCCACTCTATAATGAGTGATGAAAGTATGTGGTTTAGACCACGTGGCTGCTGCACAAATAGTGTCCAAAGGCAAGCATGAGCTAAGGAGGTGGAAACGGATCTGGTAGAATGGGCCTTAGGTTTGTTTGGTAAGGATTGGTTTGATTTAGAGTATACAAATGTTATACAGTCAGCAAGCCATTTAGATAGTGTACATTTAGTAATTGCCATGCCCTTTTTATTGTCTGCAAAAGCGATGAAGAGCTGATCCATTTTTCTGAAAGCTTTGGTCCTGTCTAAATAAAATCTTAGCTGCCTGTAGACATCCAACTTGTGCAACATATACTCCAGTTTGTTAGTATGGTTTTTGAAAAAGGTAGAGAGTTCTATAGACTGGTTAATATTCGTAACTGAACATACTTTTGGAAGGAAAGATGGATTTGTACGCAAAGAAACCCTGTCTGGGTGGAATATCAGGTAAGGTGGTCTGACCGATAATGCCTGCAGCTCTGAGACTCTACGAGCTGAGGTCACGGTGACGAGAAACAGCGTCTTCCACGACAAGAACTTTAGGAGGCATGACAAAGCAGGTTCAAAAGATGGCAACATGAGTTGCAACAGTAGCAATTTCAGGCTCCATGGAAAGAAAGGTTTTCTGACAGGTGGTCTAAGATGGAAGGTTCCTTTCAAAAAGGCTTTACAAAGCCTGTGAGACATAATGGAAGAACCTCCCTCACCAATATGGAAGTTTGATATGGTCGCCAACTGTACTCTTAGAGTGGAAGTAGAAGCTCCTTCATGAAAAAGGATGAATAGGAATTCTAAAATTTTATGTAAAGGAGCTACCAAGGGATCTAAGTTTTGACTAGATGCCCAATATACAAAGCGTTTCCACTTACTCGCATAGAGCTTAGTAGTAGAGGCTTTATGAGAAGCAGCTAGGATGTGTTGAACTGACAGAGGGAGTAGATGAGACCTGGCTAGGCAGGGAAGCGGAGCAGCCAAGCTGCTAGTTTGAGGGACTGTAGAGACGGGTGAGGAACTCCCGACGAGTGTGTCAGCAGGTCTGGCATTGGGTCCAAAATCCACGGTTCCTCTATTTGATGAGCTTGAAGAAAGGGAAACCATATTTGACGAGGCCAGAATGGGGCTATGAGTATTATAGTCCTTTCCAGGCTCCTGGCTTTCTGTAGAAATCTGGGAATCAATGGAGTCGGTGGGAATGCATATAGGAGATCCGGGGGCCAATCGTGTATCAGTGCATCCCTGGGGACATCCCAAAGTAGCTTCTGCATTTTGCATTCAATGGGGAAGCAAACAGATCGCAGCAAGGCTGGCCCCATTTGTGGAAGATCTTTTCCGCCGTCTGTGAATTCAGGGACCACTCGTGAGGTAACAGGATGGCTCTGCTCAACCTGTCCGCAATGACATTGGATGACCCCGGGATGTGCGTTGCTATCAGAAAGCGACCCGTGGACTCTGCCCATTGCCAAATTCTCATGGCCTCTCTGCATAACGGGCAAGACCTGGTTCCCCCTTGCTTGTTTATGTTCCAGACTACAGACATGTTGTCTGTCTGAACTGCTACTGTCCCTAGAGGTAAGAGGGCTTGGAAGTGTTGCAACCCTAGGAACACCGCCCTCAACTCCAGAACATTTATATGTAGAGTGTACTCCATGCTAGACCATTCTCCTTGGACTGTTCTTCCCTGAAAAAGCCCCCCCACCCTATCAGGGAAGCATCCATGGTTATTGAGGCTGTTGGAATGGGTAGAATGAATGGACAACCCACAGTGAAGTTCTGGTGGCACACCCACCATGAGAGGTCCCGTCTGCAAGATTCTGTTATCCTGATCTCGTGCATTAGGGGTAGGTGTTGGAACGACCACTGCGCAAAGAGCAGCCATTGAAGAATCCTCATGTGTAACCTTCCCATAGGGACTGCAATTTGCCATCAGTCCCAACACTTTTAACACCAGTTTGGCCGGGGCTTTCTTGCTGACTAGAAGAAGTAGGACCTGCTGTTTGAGCATTGAAGCTCTTACTGGGGGGAGTTTTAGTAGTGTCGCTCGTGTATTTAGATCTGCTCCGATGAAGGAAATACACTGTGAGGGCGATAAACAAGACTTTTCTAAGTTTATGGATATCCCTAAGTGGGAACAAAGGCCGATTGTGTAGTCTCTGGCTTGCAATAGTCGATGCTCGGTGGTGGCGGTGAGGAGCCAGTCGTCCAGATAGGGAAACACCCGGAATCCTTGTCGTCTCAAGTGAGCCGCAACTACTGCCATGCATTTGGTGAATACCCTGGGGGCTGAGGTGAGTCCAAAGGGCAGAGCTCGAAACTGAAAGTGACTGGCCCCCAGCTGGAAGCGCAGGTGATTTCTGGATGGTCTGGCCATTTTGATGTGTTTGAGATCTATAGAGCACATCCAATCGTCCTTCTGTAAGAATGGAAGGATCGATTGAAGCGTGACCATCCGGAACTTTTCCTTCTTCACGAAGTTGTTGAGATGGCTGAGATCTAAGATCGGTCTCCAGTCCCCTGTCTTTTTTGGAACTAAAAAGAACCTTGAGTAAGTTCCGAATCCTCTTTGGTCCGCCAGGACTGGTTGGATGACTATGTTTTCGAGCAGCTTTGAAATTTCTACAGCTGCTAGTTTTCACAGACGGGGTGGCACGTCTGGAAATTTTCTTTGTAGAGGTGGTGTTGAAAAGAAGGGGATTTTGTATCCTCTGGTTATAATGCTTTTTACCCAAGAATCTGAAGTAATGTTTAGCCAGGCCAGTGGGTATAAAGCTAAGCGACCCCTGACTGCCTCCAAAGCAGGACAGCCGGGCCTCCATTCAGGAGTGCTGGAAAGGACTTCCAGGGATGGAATTGTGGTGTCTTCCATTTCTGCCCCCTCCTCTGCCTGTGGAGGGGGTATCACTCTGTGTGGTCTGGAAAGATCCCTGATTCTTATGGAACCACATTTTTCTGCCTCATTGCCCTTTGGGGTACGGTCTAGTAGGAGCGGAAAAACGGACCCCGACAGCAGACAGGGTCTTTCCCTCTTGCTCGCACCGAGTGAGAGTTTCCTTAACTTTGGGCCCAAAAAGTATGGCACCATCAAAAGGGGCATTGGCAAAGGAAGACTTGAGGGCTTCTGCAAAGGAGCACAGCCGCATCCATGATTGTCTTCGAAGAGCAATCGCTGAAGCTGCAGCTCTACTCGATCCCTCGGCTGCATACGAGATAAGCCTCATGAATGAGTTTACTATGGATGTGAGGGTGTTAAGTTCTGCTGTTACCTTATCTGAAACAGCAGCATCTGTGTTACCCTGGAGGGTATCTGTCAGCTCCTTGATGAGATCCCTCTGCAAACGTGTGAAATGGGTCAGGTAGCTTAAAAGTCGCTGAACTAAAATGCGCTTCCCATATCTGTCCATAGTCCTAGAATCGAGGATGAACAGATGAGGAAGACTCAGACATCTCCTTTTTCGTGGCTGCCGCCACCACCATAGTGTCGACAGGGACTCCCTTGGTGAGATAAGACTTATCTTGGGGGGCAGTGATGAACTTGTTTGGCTTCCTAGGTACTGGTTCCACTGTGCCAGGTGTCTCCCACGCCCTTCAAGCAATCAAATCCATTAATTCATCAAAGGGCGGGGTCACCCAGGAGGTAGAAGGTTGAGCCCCAAAAGCCTTCAGCAGCACCGACTCTCAGAGGGGCTAGGGACTGCCGATCACCCCTCTGTTTCAAGATCTCCAGGATGTCTGCAAATGACACATCCTCCAAGGGTGATTTGGGGGAGCCCTCTGCCTCATCCAAGTCGGTGTCCGACGTTAGAGATTCCTGTGGGGAATCTATGTGCCTCCTTTCCTTGGGACCTCATCAGAGGGCTTCTGGTGAGGCCTCCAAGGTGGCTGAGGCAATTGGGCTCGACGCTTGAGATGGATCGTGGGAGCAGAAACAGAAAGTGGCCCTTTTGGGGAAGGAGAAGATTCCACTGATGATGTGGTTGTCTGTACAGACAATACCTTCCTCATAAGGTCAAAGGCCCCCAAACCCCTGGCTAAGGGCTTCCCCGGTTCCGAAGAACACGGAAGCATCCCAGAACTAGGTGCCGTGGGCTCTGATCCCAAGGACAGAGCCGAACCAGTCTGTGTCGAGGCCCCAAGAGGGAGGGTTGGCACCGACTCTCGGTCCCGGAACTGAGCAAAGAACGTCGGCTCCGTGACTCCCCTAATGGTTCTGAAGGAGTCAAAGTCAAAGGTGTCGATCGTGCAATGGACAGTTTCGGCACCAAGGGCTCCACTATCACCAGGTCATCTTCTCCCTGCTCCGAGATCTGGATGGGTCTCGAAGGAGGACCCATTGGAGATATGGGGAGGCCTTCTAGTTTCGACATCAACTGGGAGGAAACTGCAATTAACCTGGAAAGGGCCGTGTTCTCCATGAGTTTCTGCACAACACGATCCACATCTGTGTCAGACAAGGGTCTGGAAGAATGGGTCAAAGGAGCCGAAGATGGCACCGACCGAAGAATGGACGGTGGTGGCAGTTCCAACACCGGTTCCAAGATCTAGGGCTCAGTAAAAGATAAATATTAGATCTGTGGAACTAACCCAAGAAGATGAACTCAGAGCTGATGACATGGGCTCCGACATCTTGATTTAGAAGCCTGATCCGACTTGTCCAAAGCCTCTTGAAAGGCCGGCTTCAACAATCCTCTGTCAATAAGCTTCCTGCATCTATCTGTCATGACCCTCCCACTAAAGGAATGACAAATAGAGCAATCCTCTTGGAGATGGAGAGGGCCAAGACAGTAGACACAGGAAGCATGATTGTCATTAATGGACATTTTCTGCCCACACTGACATCTTTTGAAACCAGATTTGGCTTTTTCTGACATTGTACAGTAACAATGATAATAACTACAATAATAGGAAAAAAATTACTAATCCTAGCAATATATGTATACAAACAGGTTATATATATAAAACTCTCACAAAAAAAAAACACACCCAAGAAGAAAAGGTTAGGCCACAAAGGTGCCTGAAGAAGAAAAAATGGGTATATATAAATATAAATCACACACACAGCACTTCTACAATAACTACTAATTTTAAGGAAGTATCAACAAGAAAAAAATTTGAATTCTTATCTGAAGAAATCAACAACAACTCAAGTTTCTATCTGGTCCGAGCTCTCCTCGATCCGATCTGTTGCAGTGGCAAACTAGATCTGAGTAATGGCAGGGAGGATTGTGGGATATGGGCTGGTTTCGAGATTCAGAGCTTTGATTGAACACTCTTACATTGGTAGTTACTGTTAAAGCAGGGCTGTTAGAAGTCCTTAAATTGGCATCAATAGCCATAGCCACTGTCTTGGACACACTGAACTTCACATGATTACCTCTTATCCAAACATCGATGCATTACAAGTCTTTGCCATGCATTTCCAAGAAGACAGAAACCTGGCAATTAATGGCATAGAGAACTTACTGAAAACCACTTGTATAGAGACCAATAAGGAATCCAGTGTGGAGTTCTGTGAGATGGTAGACATAAAGTGAACTGGAGAATGTATGTGTACAAATGTCTCAATCTACTGAGTACATTTAAAACAGTAGCAAATCTGTAGTTATCATATTTGGCACTCTACTTCACTTTCCCTTATTGCCCACCCCCCACATCCCTCAGTTGTGGACCAAAAAAACCCTCTTCTCATTGAAGAAGAAAGAAAAGCTCGTCCATGATAATCAGACCCCCTAACTGCTTGGGAAAAATGCCCCTTTTGTCCCACCACAGTTATGATACTGTAAAGTGTTTTGTTTTATTCAAACACCAATACAAGTTTAAATATTGAAATATTCATGTCCTTGATATCTTTTTCACTGAACAACCCTTCCTCCACCTTTTGTCTAGGTTTATTTTCCCCCTGTTCCCCTCCAGCACTGAAAGTACTAAATGTAGATTACAGAATTCTCAGCATGAGAAGTGGAGTTAAAAGTCTGCTGTCAAAAATACTGTAGTTAATAAAAGCATTTATAATTACAAATAAAAGGCAGGCATACCCTTAAAGATGAGATAAAGCTATATGGAGACATTCTAGTTTCCAACAGTTCCAATCAAAACCATAAATACTGTCTTGCTAACTGTTTCAAGTAGTGAAATGAAACCATAACTACAGCTTAGATATCTCAAGTTTGATTACTGGACTAGGTGCTGGAAAAGTTGACCAGGGAGGGTGGGAATAAGTGGTAAATGCTGTGCTGCTAGTTTTGTTGGTGGAGTGATGCAGTCCAATCTGCTGTAACACTGTATCCCACAAAGGAGTTTGAGTATATTCATAAGCTGTGGACCTGGGACATGCATTAAATGCTGCCAGCCTGCAATAAGCAGAAGCCTTCCAGTCATACCTCTCAACCTCGTATTGCAAGACATCTGGACAGAGCCAAAAATAATGGGGGACAAAAGTCCAAAATAGGGACAGATTTTAAATATTGTTCTCATAAACCTAGAAAGTTGCTAGCATAACAGGTTTTGCATTACCATGTATTTTCTGAAGGATATGAGTTCTGAAATTTAAAAGCCTGTTATTATTTAGTGACATAAATCCTCAGTGATTTGCCAAAACAACTAATTTTATGAGGAACAGACCAAATATATGAAGTAAAAATCTGGACATTCTGCAAAAATTGGGACAGTTGAGAGGTATGCTTCCAGTGAACATGCCAGAGGAAAGAAGCCAGAGCAGCCATTTATAGAAACAAATAAGCACAGTTGCTGCCTGGAGGCACAGACTTAGGCCATTATTAAAAAAAATGATTGTTTCTTGAAGATCAGATGCTACTACAAAGAGAAAAAATGGGCCAAATCAGTAGACAGAGTGCTGATAGCTGGCAGGCAGCAAAGATAAAAATGCATAAAGTGAAATCTATTTTTTAAGGTTTTTGTGTGTAAAAGGAGAATTTTATTATTGCAAAAATGTTTCATTCATTAATGTTGCTTTGCCACTTGGCTCACACAGAGTTTTAGGGTCTAATTCAAATACTTAATGTAGACCAACAACAAAAGGATTGTTTGTGAAGGAAAAGCTGTACCAAATGTGCATATTAATTTGTGCTGTGTTCAGTGTTTCGTGGAGACTTATTTTTACCTGTGAATTCACATATACAATGTACTCAGGTAATGATCAGGTTTCCTATTCCATTTTACAAATTTATGTTAAGTAATTTAGAAACAGTGCAGCAATATACCTCTACCAGCTCACCCTCCCCCACCTCTACCCCCCACCCCAGCAGGAGTAATGTAGAACCAGTGCAGTGACACAGCTTCACTATCGCTCACTCCAAGCAAGTATTATGAGAAGGAATGCAAAACTTACACAGTGATGCAGCTCTATTATGCCCCCCAAGTTGGTACTTTAAGGAATAATTAACACACTACATATTAATCTGTTGGAAGTATTAAAGCTTCCCATAATATAAAAGTAAAGCAGACACAGACATTATATGCAATAAATAAATAAATATATATATATATATATATATATATATATATATATATATATATATATATATATATATATATATATATGCAAAACACCTTCATTAATGGGCACTGTATTGTGAAAATTACAGCACCCATAGATTATACTGGTCATCTAGGAGTAAGGTACTCCATCCTATTAGAGCAAGCAGGAGAAGTGGGGGTGTATATAACACATCTCTTTTTTATAAATAAATAAATAAAGTACACATTCATTCAACACATAATATATATGTTTATGGAGACATATATACCTTAACATGAAGGTCTTTGTAGTTGCAGCCTAGAGATAATGAAAGGACAGCTATGGAGAACATCCTTGGTGAAACAATCCTATTACACATGCACTATACTATACTGTACCATATGGATATGTAGCAGGTAACACTAACCTGGTGCAATCTCTACCTTTTCTTAGATGGTCTATGCCAGGCCATTCCCAATATCTAAACACCCCAGGTATGCATTTCCACTTCCCATCCACAGACTGGGAAACTAAAAACTGTGATACATTTCTGTGATGGTGGTCCACTCATTGTGCTGGATATGTCTTTGATAATTTCCCATGACTTGTCCATTGCACAGATACTTTCTAGTTACCCCTTGTCACACCTGCTGTATTTTAAGTAGTAATTCATGGAGTTACTATGTTAAGTCCTTTACTCCACAGTTTTTCATATGTAAGAATTCTTATGCAAAATGAAATTTATGTTTTACATTGTGCTTAAAAGGTTCTCTTAGCACCATGGTTATATTAATGAGGGAGTTTATTAGCCAGAACACAATATTCTGTCTACAAAGCTGACACTAACCATGCTTACCACAGTGCTAGCAAAGCATCTGACCACTATGATCATGCATACAGCCTGTGTAGACCTGCAGCACCACAGGATTTCACTAAAGACATTTTGTAGTTGTATCACTGCAGCACTACATTGCTCACTGTGTGCCCTACAGCATGCTTATACAGCTCAGATTTTGCTACTTGAATAAACCAGAGTAAGTGCACATGAATGTCTTAGTCACTGTAATTTGCAATACTAAAGCATGATATGCCAGGCAGGCCAAGATGCTCCTGTTTTTCCTGTATAATGACCTTCATGAGCCCCTGCTAGAGCAGAGTGATGGCCTCTTCTGCATGTTGCTTTTTGCCTGACAAAAGCTTGCCAGGATGGTGAGCAGTGCTGACACCTTTGGTGGCACTACCCTGATTTGCTTCAGCAATAGGAGGCAGACATTAGGGAGATATACCTATATACCCAGACAGATGGATAGTAACCTAAGCTTTGACCACCAGGTAGCTATGGTAGTGAGGAAATCCTTTTGTGTGGTTGTTGTTCAACTTATAAGTAAAGGCATGACATCAAGCTCAAAGGAAGTTATAGTGCCATTGTACTCGGCACTCATCAGGCCCATAATCAAGTACAATGCTCCCTTCTGCATGTTCCTAACCAGGCACTTACACCACTTGAAGTCACTTCAGAGATTTCAAACTAAAAAAATACAAACCATAAGACACATGTCTTATGCAGACCGACTAAAGGCCCTATCCCTTTACTCTGTCTCATATCTTTTATTCAGAGGTGACTTATGCCTGACTGCCTGACTCCAAGGCATTCTGTGATCCAACCTTGATGAAAATATTGCATATTTGCAATACAAATTATACAAGGGTTATGTATTCTATGGACCTGAACCTTTTTTGTGACTCCAACAGAACTTGCTGGAGAGACAGATTCATATCCCAAAGATAACCTCGTCTACGGAACAAACTTCCCATCTTCGTAAAATAAAGCCTGTCCCCCACTCCCTTCAAAAAGAATTTGAATAAATGGATAGGAAACTGTAAATTTACTCCAGGGATACTGCATGTGTCCTGTAAGGACAGAGGCAGTCTGTAAAATGACCCAGGGCTCCAAAACTCAAAGCCCCACTACTGTGATACTACCCCGTCCCGTATCTGGGGAATTAAGATATAATACTGTCATATCCTAGGTATTATTGGCTAGTATTGTAAAGGGTGTTGTGCCCTTAGCCTAATAATCACCTATGAACCTGTGTAGCTTAAAGAATTAGAAGCATATAGCCAGACATGCAATTTAAAAAAGTAGAGACATATACCCAGGCATGTAATATAAACCATTAGAGACATCTAGCTAGATATGTAGTGTAAACAATTAGATATATATAGGCAGAAATGTAGTATAAGCAGTTTTTAACATATAGCCAGACATGTAGTTTAAACAGTTATAGAAATATAGCCAAATGTGTAGTTTAAACAATTAGAGACATATAGCCAGGCATGTAGTTCATGCACTGTAATCAACACCTGTTGTGAATGTCAGTAAAAGACAGATGCCATATGACGGGAGGTTGCACCAGGTTTGTGTTATCTGCTACATAGCCATATGGGACACAGCACAATGACATAGTAGTGCCAGACCAAGCTTCTAACAGTTAGAGACATATAGCCAGACATGTAGTTTAAACAGTTATAGAAATATAAGGCTCATTATGGAGAGGCTTCTGGAATTGCTTGCCAAGTCATGTGAAAAGCAGGCCCCAGTCATCAGGCCATTGAACCCAGGTTACAATGATGCCACCTTAGCATATATCTTTTTACTCTGCCCTATTCCTATCCTGCTGCTATCCTCCTTTATATGTCATTTACCATATTCTGTCACCAGCTGTTCACCATTTGTTTGTGTTCACCTACTGTCATCCCATTTTTTTGGGTGTATGCCACCTCATTTGTCAGTATATGTGTTTTATGTTTGTTTATTTGCTCCTACTATTTCCCTTCAACTTCTCTCTCTAATGCAATCATTTACATCATGACCTTTACTAGCAACCCTTTCTCTTTATATATCTTGTAACCCCACAAATTATCCTGCCTTCTCCAACACTCTTACCTTTTGGCCTTGTGTGTTTTCCTCTGTTGTCCTTTCCTACTTTCCTATTTATCCATTTGCAGTGGATATAAAAAGTTTACACATCCCCGTTAAAATGCTAGGTTTTTGTGATGTAAAAAAAAATGAGACCACAATAAATCATTTCCAAACTTTTCCCACCTTTAATGTGACCTATAACCTGCACAATTCAATTGATAAACAAACAAATCTGTTAGGGGAAAAATATAAAAAAGAAAAAAACTTACAATAAGCTGGTTGCATAAGTGTGCACACCCTTAAACTAATACTTTGTTGAAGCGCCTTTTGATTTAATTACAGCATTCAGTCTTCTTGGGTAGGAGTGTATCAGCATGGCGTATCTTGACTTGGCAATATTTGCCCACTCTTTCTTTCAAAAGTGCTCCAAATCTGTCAGATTGCGAGGGCATTTCTTGTGCACAGCCCTCTTCAGGTCACCCCACAGATTTTCTATTGGATTTAGGTCTGGGCTCTGGCTGGACCATTCCAAAATTTTAATTTTCTTCTGGTGAAGCCATTCTTTTGTTGATCTGGATGTATGCTTAGGGTCATTATCATGTTGAAAGATGAAATTCCTCTTCATCTTCAGCTTTCTAGCAGATGCCTGAAGGTTTTGGGCTGAAAGCAACTGGTATTTGAAACTGTTCATAATTCCCATCACCTTGACTAAAGCCCAAGTTCCAGCTGAAGAAAAGCAACCCCAAAGCATGATACTGCCACCACCATGCTTCACAGTGGGGATGGTATTCTTTTGGTGATGAGAAGTGTTGTTTTTGCTCCAAATGTACCTTTTGGAATTATGGACAAAAAGTTCAACCTTGGTGTCATCAGACCATAACACATTTTCCCACATGCTTTTGGGAGACTTGATGTATTGTTTTGCAAATTTTAGCTGGGCCTGGGTGTTTTTCTGTGTAAGAAAAGTCTTTCATCTTGCAACCTACCCTATAGCCCAGACATATGGGGAATATGGGAGATTGTTGTTACATGCAGTACACAACCAGTACTTGCCAGAAATTCCTGCAGCTCCTTTAATGTTGCTGTAGTTCTCTTGGCAGCTTCTCTGACCAGTTTTCATCTTATCTTTTCATTAATTTTGGAGGGACGTCCAGTTCTTTGCAAGGTCACTGTTGTCCCATATTTTCTTCACTTTTTGATGACTGTCTTCACTGTGTTCCATGGTAGATCCAAAGCTGTGGAAATTTTTTTGCACCCTTCTCCTGACTCATACCTTTCAACAATGAGATCTCTTTGATGTTTTGTAAGCTCTCTGCGAACCATGGCTTTTGCTGTAGGAGGCAACTGAGTACATGTCAGGATAAAATCCTACTAGGACAGCTGCACTTTATTTAGGGTTAATCAGGGTATCTTTAGTTGATGGCAGGTGTGTACCCAAGAAGACTGAATGCTGTAATTAAATCAAAAGGTGCTTCAACAAAGTAAACAGCTTATTGTATGTTTTTTATTTTTTATATTTCCCCCCTAAAAAGATGTTTATTTTTCAATTGAATTGTACAGGTTATAGGTCACATTAAAGGTGGGAAAAGTTTTGAAATGATTTATTTTGGTCTAATTTTTTTGCATCACAAAAACCTGTCATTTTAACAGGGGTGTGTAAACATTTTATATCCACTGCACATATATTGAACTGGCTTGGCACTGCTGAACCTTATTAAGCTTTCTTGATTATGTGGTAGCTATGCTGTGCTTCACTGGGCACATGAGCATGCAATAACTCTGTGTCATGGAAGCCTATGTTGGTAGTGACATCATACATGTTACTTATGAACTATTCTATAGTTATACTCATCCTTTGGAGTTGCCTAGTGGTGCTATTCTCCATTATACAGTGCCTCTGTTTTACTACTGCAGTCCTTTCCTCAGCATAATTGTATTTGTCTGTATGTTATATGACAAAAACTGCTCACTTAAATAAGTCTTGCATCACAATGTGCATGAGAGGGAGCAGTTTTTGTTTCCTTTCTTCAGTAAATCATTGCTATGCTATCCACGAGATAGATCAATAAGCCATGTTACAGGCTACATGCCATTTCACACTGCACAGGCATACAGCACTTGTCTATAAATCTCAGCCGTGATCTTAAACTGAGATCTCATAAATGGGGATAAGAACACACCTTGTGCCCATTGAATGCAATAACTGCTCTGGTACTATGGCATACAGTAAACTTAGACGTGCCATTTTTATCAGCTGAAACGTATATTACTTCTCACCAATGTGGATGATTTATTGATTTTAATGCACTTGTATTGCATATTGTACTTTTTTACTGAATAAACTGCTAATAATATAATTACAGGCCAGTAAATGCATATGCATGTAAATTATTATGGTTTCATCGCAATAAAATAAGGTTTTAGGCATTGCTTTACTCAGCTCTGCTTAGTACTTCACTGTTGTATTCTAATGAAATACTAAAGACTTTCAATTAGCCTTCCCATGCTGATAAACTTATTGGATGCCACGCACTATATTTTTCTAGACAGTTGATAGATCAAGAGTAAATATCACACAGAGAAGAGAAGTTGTGTAGCTTTCATGAAACAAAGCATTTTAATATATTCAAAATACATTTCCAATAAATGAGCTACTCATGCCTCAGAATCATTTTAAACCCTTAACAGTCCCAATAACCATCTGGTTTGATTAGTGGTCTCCATGCTCCTCAAATTTAAGAGGGCAATTTATAGTGGAGATCTAGTATTCTGTGATAGTTTATGCTGTATTATGGATTCATTTCAGACTCAACTTCAGAATTCTCACTCTGTCTACGTCTTTTTTTAAAACACCTTTATTGAATTGTCACTTGTGAGATAGGCAAACTTACATTTGTATAAAAATAATCAAACCATATTAACAAGTTCACATTTATAAACGTGATATGTAACATATAACATTCTATATCAAATAGTGAAAGCAACATTACATAAATTGTTCAATTCTGCCTTCTCTTAAATCTCATTCCTCCTTCAAAACATTTCTCTGCATGTATTGTTCCTAGAATTTTTATTTTTTTTCTGTGTAATTTTTAATATTCACTACTTCAAGGATAGTTGGTTTTGACTTTGGTTTTCATTTTCTAATAATTGTTTTTTTTTTTTTTGTCAACCACCAGAATTAAACTTAACAAGGCCTTTCTGTGTCTAGAAAATATCCTTTATCCCAGCTCAATAAAATCATTTCCTTAGTTACACTCATTTGCTCACCCAGTATTCCTGGCAGAGTATTCTTTGAAGTATTTTTGTAGTCTTCCAACTCATCACACTCCAAGAACATATGTTCCCAGGTACCCTTTTCTTCTCCATTAAACCTCCAACATTTGCCATCTACCTAAGGAAAAATTCTTTGGAATCTACTTTTGGGGGTATAAAATAACTATGCAAAGATTTCCAGGCAAAAATTCAAAATCGTATACATTCTGTTACATATTTGGGGGCCACACTTATGTCCTCACATTGTTTCTTTGTGAATTGCTTATCAAATCTCTTTTCTCAATCTTTTCTGACCTCCTCGAATTGCTTCCTATAGTTACTGTGCAGTATTTTATATGCCTACTAACTGTCCATTTTTAACAGCAACTTCTATTCTAGATTCAATCAAAAACTCAACTAGTGCAGGTCTGTCATTTAGGATTCCCCTGTCCCTTTGTCTGTAGTCTGACATCAATCCCTGATGGGGAAGGTGATCTTGCAATCTAAATGTCTTCTTGGCCTCTTTCCATTCTATTACCTTTCCCTCTATAATTATTTGTTCTGAATACCTTGGTTCCTTTACTAGCTTCTTCCAACTCCATCTGCAATTCTTGACTATCACAGTCATCCCCTTGACATATCACAACCTATTTTCTTGCACTGCTTATGATACAGCTGCTTCCTCTACTTCTTCAAACATTATTTTGTGTTATAAAATATCTATAATTTCTTCAACACAGCTTGATATCTTCCCCACAAACTGCACAGGATCTTATTTCTGTTTCTTTACTTACAATTTCAGTTTCAGACTGAGACTTTCCAGTGATTAAGGAATCTTACTTTACTCTCATATCTGTAAGGCTGTTTATATCATAGTAGTATTTCTGTCTTTTCTAATTTCTTGCCAGCATTTTTTCTACTTTATGTTAATTTTCAGGAATTAGCAATATAGTTGTAGTAGACGGTCTGCATCTCAATCTTCTTCAAACATTTTAGTAGGAGAGAAACTGATATTCAGTAATACAGTGTTGCTATATTCCAAAACTCCAAGATGACAATCCCCATACTTTTCACTACATTTTTTTCTCAGTAGATTCTTCAGTGGTTGAGCAGTTTTCTCCACTTGTCCTTTGTTTCGAGGAAAATGTGGACTGGATATTATACAAGTGAATTTTCACTCCTGCACAAATCTTCTGAATTCTTGACTTGACTATTTTCAGCCATTGTCAAATAAGAAAACTTCAGGTTCCCCCATTTGAAAATATAAATTTTAATGCAGTGATCACACATGCATTTCTTATTTGTGTCAGTTTGGTTATTTAAGATAATTTGGAATACTAATCCATGCACATATAGATATTTGGCTCTGTGAAATGGAAAAAAACAGTACTCAGTCACTTCCAAGGATGATGTACAATTGACTGTGGTATATTAACATCTCTAGGATTGTTGTTGTAGCATGTCTTTCAGATGGCATAACACTGTAGCACTTTTTATACAAATTGGAACACTTAGCCAAAAAGTACATTTGTAAGTAAACTTGCCATAGTAGTAAATGTTCGAATGACCACTGCTACAGTATTCTTAGTTATATGGGTTATATTTTGCCGGGGATATAACAGCCATTGTATCCTTGGCAGGATATAACTCATATAGCTAAGGCTACTGCAGCAGTGATCAATATGAAGAAAACAGTACAACTGTGTAAGTAAACTTACCGTAACAATAGTTGTGCAAGTGATCACTTCTGTAGTAGTCTTAGTTATATATGGCTTATATTCTGCCAAGGATATAACAGGCATTGTAACCTTGGCAGGATATAACCCATATAGTTAAGGCTACTGCAGCAGTGATCAGTATGATGAACACCATTATATCTCACAATCTTTCTTTTCACTTTATGTTTTCTCATATGATTGTGTATTACTTCATCAGCTAAGAATATCAAGAATTTGAAACAACTTATTTTTTCCTTGAATGAAAAGTAAGGCTGAATTATTTCATTACTAATGATGTTTGCTCAGGCCATCCTTTCATTGTGACGTCCTATCACTGACGGCAGTTCTAACTCAGTATTAGCATACCTATGAAATCCTATTGCTTTGTCTTCTGCAGTGCTTTTACACACCTCATTTCTAGTTCAAAATGCTCCCACTCACTGTATCTGCTTATGTGTAGTTCCTTGCCTGGTCTCTGTATCACTTTCTAATCATACTACTGTAGATTAAATAACATTTCTGTAGTTTCAGGAAACCATGTATGAATACTTTTTTGAATTTGCTTTTCAAAAGTTTGTGAAAGGTTTCCACCTATCTTCTTTATGATAGATACAATCATGGAATTTTTCACATCTATATAATATTGCTAAAAGTTTGCTTTTTATTTGAGCAATCTGTTTTGCACATCTACAAAAGCTCTTAACCTATAGACAACTAGTTAATTCTATTGTAGGATCGGAGCTCCTATACCATTGTAACAGGAATCTATTTCCAATATAATTACCTTATTTACATCAATGTATTTTAGTGTGTGAGGATACAAACAAGTTTCTCAGGCTACATCTTGCTCTAATAGCTTTTTTAGAGGCATAGATATCTCATACATAGCAGGTATAGCTTTTACAACAAAGTAAGTCATTCTTATAATCCTCAGGAATGCCTGATTATCTTCTAGACTAGCATTTTACCACTGCTTGAATTTTTATGGATCAAGATTCAGACCCTGAAATATTAAAATAGGACTCATATTATAAAGCACTCATTTCATTTTTGCAGTTCCTTTTATTAAGCTTGCAATTATGCTGTCTTTAGTCATATTATCCAGTAGTGAAAAGACTGTTCTCACATATGAAGGTGAGAAGAGATATTATACCATGGCTTTGTTTGGTCCTCGGGGGCTTCACGGACCATTGCTATAATCTCCCATCCATTCATTGTGTATAGTTTTAAAGGATGCTAGAAATTTAAAGTCTGATATACAAGGGGTGCCTGATTCAAAGGTGGGGAGACATTAAATACATTTCTTACTTAAGTATCAGTAAGGTCGCAGTAAAATTTCCTTAGAATGATTGCTAGTGGTGCTGATGGTTCTGTGGTGGTAAAGGAGATATAAAGAACCAACAGCACAAAGTAAAGCAAACCAGGAAACAAGGCAACAGGACTGTCACACTCCAAGGATGGCAAAGAATAACCATTTATTCTCACAACAAAACTTTCAAAACATCAAATAAGAGATAAAAAGCACAAGGTCTTTCATTCACAAGCAAAGCAGAGACCTTCATGCATGATTTCATTCAAGATGGGATATATAGAGAGTAATGTAATTATGAACGATAACTTGGGTTATCTAAACTTATGGTTTATTTTGCTAAGGAATGACTCAGGTCTTTTGATATGGTCTTGATGATTACAGAGACAATTGTCACTGCTGACGATACCTTTCAAACCTTCTTTTACCTGGGCAGCAGCTATTTCAAACACCAATGAAGCTGATGAAATACCATATGACGACTAAGAAATCAATATCTTTCTAGATGCATATTAAAAAAAAATACACAATCTAAACTCTATTCATCTAGCCATATCTAACCAAGATACAAGTTTGAGTCTTGTTTTAAGAAAAACGTAATAGTCTAAGTTCTTGACACTATTTGTTGTATTGTTGTCAGTTACTACCTTTTCTTGATCTCCTTATTTAAATCTTGGGATCAAGAGTAATGTGAATCTTGTCTGTCCTCCTACAGTAACTGTACTCTTAACACATTCCTTTGGCTCCAGCTGCTTCTTAATAACATCAATATTTTCCAAGTCCAAAAGCAAAACTAGTTGAAGACACACCATGTCTATAAGAAGTTGACCCTTTATTAAGATAAAATGCACCAAAAACAAAAATAACTTGTTCCCAGTAAGCGCTTTCACATTCCACATGAATGCTTCATCAGACTGTTAATGAAACACTGAGTAGCCACCTTTTAAATATCTTGTCTCTATTGTTATGCAGCCAATCATATATTATTATTTCAAATAGCATATTTAAAAAGCGTCATGTGATCGTATGGTGGTACTTATTCCTTTAATTCAGCCCTGGTTCATGTGCCTCTTTAAAAACAATTCTAAGGTCATAGAACTTTATTACAACTTAGTCTCATTTAATATACTTTTCATATGAAAAAGTATATAAAAATATATATGTAAAGTGCTTATATCTGTATTTAAAAAAATATATATAATATATATTATTATATAATACATAAAACATAAAAACAAAATAAAACATAGGCACTCTTGCAAGCAAATATGGCACTATGTCATGCATGTCTCAGCAATAGGCTAAATAAATAACACAGACAAAACATGGAGCTGCAATCATGAGGTTTGTATTCAAACTTATTTCTCCAGAATCCCTGTGTCACACGACATGCTAATCATATATGTTATCTAATTAGTATTTAAAAGTATATACCCCATATTTAATGCCAGTGAAAACAATGTATTGTTACTATATGAAGAAGGTAAAACTGAAATTATACAGTAATGGCTCATTGCCATTCAAACATGAGCACACCAATTGGACAGCCCAACCAGCATGCCAGTTTAAATTGAGCATGTACCAATAGAAAAAAAGTGCTGCCACTGAAATACCATTGAGTGGCCAGACTTTTAACTGGTATATGCTTTGATTGAGGACAGTGCAAAATGCAAGAAAAATCAGATATGTTCTGCAAAACTAAAGAAACAGAAACATATCTGATTTTCCTTGTATCACTGCACCATCCCTCCTAAAATCTTGAAAGACTCTTGTCCCTCTCAACTGTCCAGATATTTGCAAAATGTCAAGATTTTTGCATCATAGTTTTGGTCTACTCTGCATAAAGATTTTTTTTTTTTTCCTAGCAAGCCAATCGGGATTGAAGTCATTAAATAATGACAGACAATTCAGATTCAGGCTACATATCCTTTCAAAAATTCACATTAACATAAAACTTATTCCAGGACTTTCTAACCTTATAATAGCAATATCTAAAATTTGTCCCTATTTTTGGTCATTTGCCCTCCCATTCTGTTGACCTTTGTCCAGGTTTTGTCTTGCATTTTGCTAAGCAGAAAAAATAATGCCTTTTGTCCATTGCTTCTCCTGCACTAGACTGATGCACTGTGCAAGCATGGGAACACAAGTCCCATATACATATGCACTACATCAGCAAACAAGAAAGAATGTGGGGGAACACTACAGTGCCATCATACAAGACAATGTTTAAGAAAGGTAAACAATTTCTTTCATAAATAATGTCATAGTATAATACCAATGACCCACTCCTGGATGTGGGTATCACAGGATTTACCTATGGTTGGATTCATTTCATCACTCAGGCTTCACCCTCATGATCAAGTCATGCCAGCAATGAGTACATCCTGTGATACATTCACCCAGTCATGGGTTATTGCTAAAATGTACAGTTCAGGCTGAGGCAATGCCACTGAAAATGCCAAGTAAATGAGGTTGCATGCATACAGAAGCAAATTTAAAAATCATATGTTTTTTTTTGTTTTTTTTTTTTTTTTTTGTTTTGACCAAATATCTGCATTGAGGTATGTATAGTGTTGTACAGATTATAAAGCTTTTATCCACAGATTACTGTGACAACAACTCTATTTGCATAGCTCTATGATATCATAGTTTTATTTGCACGAGTTAGCTTCTACTTAGAAGCCATGAGTAAGGACAAGCAGTTCCAAATAAAATTTAGAGCCTTCTCCTTGGTTATATGTAATAAATAAAATCAAGTTAATCCTTTGCACCAAATTAAAATAGAAAAAAATAGCAGAAAACAGTAATATGACAGCTCAAGAGTGCCTATGTCAAAACCCCATCATGTTAGCATTTTTTAATTTATTCTCTTAATGATGATTATATATTATAACAACAGGTGTTTTGCAAATAATTAAATCATATAATAAAATCATTATTGTTTTCATATTGCAACACATCTAAAATATAATTCCACCAAAAATTAACATTAGATTACTTTGATAAACCAACTTTACAGCAAAAAGATATATATATATATTGGCTGATGATGATGACCCTGTAAATACATTCTATTCCCTTCTCATAATGTAATACATTGAATATTTACTAATAACTAGTAATGATGTTGCTGAGATGTACTTCTTTACAGATAGTATAAAGCCTAGATGTTTCGGTTTACCATAACTCAGAAATTTGACAGTTCTACCAGATATGAATTACTGTTCCATCTTCTACTATACAATTCCAACAGAGTTAAAAAAGTGACTGTTATGAATTTATTTGGTGTCAAATAAGCTTTTGAACAGTATTCATTTGAATTGTTTGGTTTCTGTGGAATTTTAATAATATATAAATTCTTAAAATTCATTTTATCCAGCCTGGTATAGAATAGGTAGAACTCATATCTGCAGATTATTTATAAATTACATACTGAGAGGCTACATTATACTGTTTAAACAGTAACTTGATCTAAAACCTAACAACTAGCAATATTATAAAGGAAAACATCAGATTGTCTCAAAAACTATATAGTCAGCCTTGTACCAGTTTTTCAAAATTCCTTATATCTTTAATATTGTATTCTCTTTATATCATGTACCTGGACTTTTGAATCTTTGTTTGACTATTAGTTATATCCCACATTATTGGCAATGTTAGAAGATACATGTGCAAACTAACAAACACTGAAGTATACCCAAGGAAAATTATCTAGGGAATGAATCGTTAGATTTAATGGAGATGGACAGACATATTAAGATTAATGAAGGAACAGCCAATAAGATCCAAATTGTTGGAAATCTGATAAAACAAATGAACATGGTAATCAAGACTATTGACAAGAATTCATGTGACAAAACAGGAGTAGATAGACTATATTACTGTGCAGGTAAATTAATAATAGATAAAGTCTTACTACAAAAATAGAGCAGTAAAGGAAAGGAAAGGAGATCATATGCCATCATGGAAGTATCAAACAGAAAAAACTATCAAGCAATTACGACAAGAAGTGTCACTATTAGAAGAGTATAGAAGAGATAACAGATCAACAAAAATACTTAGAAAGACAGATTTGTTAAAAGTAACATGCAGTGGTAGAAGAGACCAGGATCTATTGTGCGTTATTGCAAATAATAAAATAAAGACATCAGCACAGTCAGAAAAACTTAGATATGGAGATAAATTTAATGGAAAAGTACAAAATAAGCAATTCACTGATGACCTAAAAGGTTTAATAGAGGATTGGGAAACAAAGCAAAAGGAACAGAATCACCACTAAAAATAGAAGAAATAGACACATTTTTGAGAAATGTATATGGAGATCCTGTGGAAGAAAATAAGAATGCTGAACGGATATAAGAAGTAAAAGAAACAGTAAAAAGTTTACTTGTACAGAATATGATATGGGACGAAGTAAAAGACAGAGAACTTGAAACAAAATTAAGAAAAGCTCCTAATTGGAAAACCCCAGTCCCAGATGCACTACCTAACTTTTGGCTAAAAGTATTAACAGTGTTGCACAAAGATTTAGCCCTGAGTAAGAACTACTTATATGCCCATCCCAAACAAACACCAACCTGGTTAACAACAGGAAAAAACAATGCTTCTCCTTAAGAATGAAGCTTCAAGCTATCCTAAACACTGTGAACCAATAACTTGCCTTCTGACATTGTATAACTCATACAATGGAATTGATGCCAACAGAGTTTATAGTCATTTAGAAGAAAACCCAATCATAACAATAGAACAAAAGGGCAACACAAGAAAGTCATATGGAACAAGGATTGTTTCTTGTTAAATAAAGTAACAATGGAGAATTGTAACTGTGGGATGACTCTAAGTATGGCATGGACAGATTACAAAAGAAGCATTTGACAGTATCCCACATTCATGGATAAAGGAGTGCTTACAGATGTATAAGATATACCCTACATTTATCAGTTACACTACAGTGACTATGATGCTAAGCCATGATAAAGGACAAATTATTATCGCAGGGATAAAAAATTAAAGGAGGTTATTCCAGGGTGGCTCTTTGCCACCATTGCTCTTTTATCTTGCACTTAACACATTAAGCTGTCTTTTTAACAGATTAAGTCATGGTTACAATTTTGCTCCCACAAAACATCAAAGTATAAAGACTTATATATATATATATATATATATATATATATATATATATATATATATATATATATATCTTTTTCTTTTATGGATGATTTGAAACTGTATAGGTTTTCAGATGAGGAGCAGAAAGAACAACTGGAAGTGGTCAATACTTTCTCATATGATGCAAGAATGTCATTTGGTCTAGATAAATGTGCAAAAGTAACATTTAAAGCAGGAAAGCTGCAGCACAAAGAAAACATCACTGTGGGAGAGGAATGTGATATAAAGGAACTTGAGCAAGTGGGAGTATATAAATATTTGGAAACTGATGAAGGATCAAAAATAAAACATGAACAAACGTGAACAAAACTCACTAAGGAACATTTTAGAAGACTAAAGTTAATACTGAAAACAGTCCTAATATCTAGGGGAAAAGCTCAAGCTGTAAACCAAATTGCTCTTCCTGTTCTGAATTACAGTTTTGGGGCTGAATGACTGGTCCTAAATGGTAGTGGATCGGTTGAACAGGAAAACAAGAAAAATGTTTCACACTTATCAAATGATATATAAAAATCAGTATATATCAAGATTATGTATATATTCCTCATTCTGAAGGAATTCTGAAGGAATTTTCTCCCTGAAATAGATTACATGTAGAGATCTGCAGTCATAGGACTGCATACATATTTGCTGACTTCTTCTGAACCAAACACAGTGAAAGTTCTGAAACATGAGGAGAACAAGTCTAAGATGACTTCCCCGCTCTGCTTAGTAGAAGCATATCAGTGTCAAGTGGAAATGGAAACCAAATAAGAAGTAGATAAAAATCAGGTAGCAACTGAATGTGCCAAAAAGCAAAAGAAAAGAATATAAGGAGAAGGATCAGATGAGAAAGCAAGACATATGAAATAGACATAATATAGCTGCAAGTACAGAACACTCTTGGAACAACCTCATGTCAATCAGAATCAGACACAAGAATGGTTAAGAAGCGGTGAATTTAAATCAAAATATGAGAGATTACTATTAGCAGCACAGGAGACTGGACTATGTACTCACTGATTTACAAAGTCCATTAAGCACGTGCAAGAAACAGATCAATGCAGGTTCTATAAAACAGAATTGAAAATAGTTGCACATCTTGTTGCTGGGTGTGATACACTAATGGCAGAGGGCCTCTAAACTGAAAGGCATAATAATATGGTAAGAATATTGCATTGTGCAAACATTACAATACTGAAGTAGCTGAGAAGCATTGAAAACGTGCCACAAAGCATTACAGAAAATGATGAAGTGTATATCACATGGGATCACCTATTACAAACAGTGCAAAAAAGAAATACCAGAATAAACAGATATAATAGTCCATGAAAAGAAGAGAAAAACAACATCAATCATTGCAATTGCTACACCCAGTGATTTTAGTGTCTTGCTTACAGAGCAACTCTCAGTCACAAAATACTAGGATTTGAAGTCAGAAATGAGGGCAATGGGGAAGGATACCCAGACAATTCCAACAGTAGTAGGAGCAATGGGTCTCATAAAAATAATTTACAGTTTTATTTAGATATGCTACCCATACATGTTATTCCATATGAATTGCAGAAGGAGTCCATTCTGGGCATGTTGTGTGTGCTGCGAAGAGCACTTTTGACTAACACAAAAGATTGAAACAATAGTAATTTCATGAACTTTAATTATACTTTGACTTAGGAATTGGGTCCATTCTTACCATGGTATTAGAAACTCTAATGACTTGGAGAAATTAATCTTAAAATGTATCCACCATTCAGATCAATTTTTTTTTAAATGCTCTCATAGTAATATACTTTTCCATAACCATATTATTAATCTCTTTCCTTTTTTATCCCATGTTTTCTTATTTAACCTTTATATTCCTTTGCCTTTTTATATATTCCTTGTTTTCCTTCATCTCTAGCCATTTTGCTAGGTGTTCAGAAAACTGTTTCAATTATCTGTCCTTCTCCTATAGTCCATCCTTCTGATGCTATTAAATAATGCAATTCATTTCTATAAATACCCCTTCTGTAAGTCCATGAATTTTTATTCCAAAGCATTAATTTACCACATTCCATAGCCTCTAACATGTTTCTTATATTGTTTCCTTTCTTTTTACACTTGCCTCTTAAATCACAATTGAAATTTCCTGCCACTATAGTACTCATATTTATCACTACATAGTCTAAAATCTGGTGAAATAAATAACCCAGCAAAATGTGATAGTCATAGGATTACCTTTTGTGAATTTGACTGTGACTCTTGTATTGTTATGTACTTAACATTTACTGTATGTGTGTTTATCTACTTCTACATTTCTATTGATGTTCTTGCAGAACTTATCTCTGCAAGTTGTTAGTATACTTGCTATGCTATTTGATGTTTCTGATATTGACATGATTATCTTTTGTGTATTCAGCTGTGACTCTTGTACTGTGTGTGCTTGTTAATGTGGAGCTTTTGTCCAGGGCATCTACTGAAAATGGGCTCATTTTGACCCAGTGGACTATACCGGTAAACAAATACAAATAAATAAATAATTGTGAGTTAAAAACACCCAGGTCCACACAGTTAAACCAAATATTATACAGAAAATCAACAGCCTCTTTATCAGGGGCATAAATGTATAAAAGTTAAGCTCTTTCATCCTTATTATTGTCAGGACTTCATCAGAACAAGATTCAAACAATCATCTGATTTTATACCTTCAGACCACATGGTCTAAACACAACTAATGTTAATTGAACCTTATTAAATGTTTAAAGCACACTATACCATAAAAAACACTACAAAGGCATTGACAATGCACTAATGTAAGAGCTTGTTTTCCTCATCCAAAATAATTTGCCCATGATGTTAAATTATAAAATCAAATAAGAACAGTAAAATATTAAACTTAATTAATACTTCACATATAATTATAGTTTTGCTGCTCACAATTTTAAGACACTACTTAGGAAAATGGCATAATTCATTACTGGGTATGAGCTGGTATCTAATGTTATTTGTCACAGTAGCTCCCTACATTCAAGTCTTAATTCCCAATGTCCACCTCTGAAATTGACTGTCTGTTTTTCTAAACAAAAAGAAACTTTTTGTTGTCTTTATATTTTAACTTATACTTACATAATGCATTACTAATGTTGCATTTGTTAACATCATAATAATTCTCATCGATTCTCTTCCTCAACATACACTCAGTTTACCTATAAAGTATGCCTGGCAGAAGTCACAAAAAGCTAAGTAAACAACCCCTTGGCTGTTACAACCAAAATGAACATTGATTTTAAACACAAGCTTAGTATACTTTAATGTAATAATGTGCTCTCTCTCTCTCTCTCTACATATATATATATATATATATATATATATATATATATATATATATATATATATATATATATCTATATATATATTAGCATTTAGGGCATGCACCACATTTTTCATGCCTGTATTGGGCTTATTTGATTGAAAATTTCTAAAACCAAACTCTAATCTGTTATTTAAATGAAATTGTCATTTATGAATAAGTATTGGTTCATCCCCTAGTAATTTCTTACAATCATCATCATATTTAATGCATTTCCAGTTATTGGTTAATATTTATTTAATTTGATCACTTCTACTGCTCTACTTAGTAGTCATGGTCAGTTTGTAGTTGTCTCAGCTACAATCCTCCTTGTCATTAAGTACTTTAGTAAATGTCTTATTATCATAAGAAAGAGCAACACCAATAGTGGCAAAAGTACTTGTTGTTTTCCTTTTTTCTAATACCGCATGTCTGACTTCCTCTAACCTGTCCAATGGCTGCCCCCTTTCTAAAAGCATTCTCTGAATATTATCTATTTCAATAAAAAAACTGAGATTCCTCAGATTTTAACCTAGATGCTCATACTAGCTGCCTTTTAACAAGTCCTCTCTTGTGAAACACTGGATCATCGCTTCTGAAATGCAAAAAGTTGTTTGAAAAAGTAGGTTTTCTGTAGAGCTTGGAACAAAATCTCCATCTTAATGTATATTTTACAATTGTAACATCTAAGTAGTTGATACTTTTAAATGAATAAGTGAATGCAAATTTTAAAAATTTTGTTAGTTGTATTTAAAGACTTGACAAATTCATCAAATTGTAAATTGGTCCCCTTCCAAAAAATAAATGTGTTGTCTAAATGTCTAAAAATCTTTTAAAAAAAACTACATGTCACATAAATCTAGATTTAAAAATCACATTCTGCTCCAAATACCACAGCACAAGATTTGCATAGAGGGGAGCACAGGCAGCCCTCATGGCAACACCATTCACTTGTTTAAATATTCACCTTCAAAATAAATATAGTTAATGCACAGATTGGTTTCAATAAAATTGCCTAACATGATAATGTCTTGGTTCGATAAAAAATCAATACTATAACAGGCTTCACTAAACTAATTAAGTCCTATTTAATGTGTGATGCAAGAAAGAAGATCTACTAATCTAATGTAGCCATTACATTTTTTTCATCATAAAATTCTTGCTTAATATTTTTTTAAAAATCTCAATAATCTTTTAGGAAATAGGGATAGCCATTAAAAAAATTTTTTAGTGTCCCATTAACACAAGCAGCAGGGTGTATTTTTGAGCAAGAAGCAGCTACAACTGGATCCATAGGGGGATTTAAAACATTTTTATGTATCTTCAGGATACCAAAAATAACTGGAGTCACCAGAAAATCTAATTTTAAATATATGAACAACTTATAACTAATATCATTTTGAACAAGAACAGACCAAATAACTAGAACCAGACTCAAAAACCAAAAGAAGAGAGCCACAGGGTCTTAAGAGGTACAAAGTCTATAATATACACTTTAAAACACTAGCTACCAAAAAGAGCAGTCACAATCACAAGATAAGCACTTTCGTTTTGACAAGTTCAAAACTTCTTCAGATGTTAACAAGCTCCAAACATTATGTTTAAATCCCCCTCCACTACCTATGTCAAACTGTATTTAACCAATCAGTGAGCAATTTTTCATACACACCCTCTACTTCTTATTACCCATATAACTCGGACGTTTTTACATTTCCCAATTCTTAAAAAAACACATATTAAATGACATTTGAAAACATGCATATTCCCCTTCCCAAAAACCTTTGTTCATCTATAATCTGGATAAGTCAAGCTCTTTATCTTTCCAAAGATTTTAACTTTAAAACACTAGTTATGGATACATGCTCATTTAGTCCTGGATGGTTCACAGCATTTATATATAACTGCCAATATAATTCTTTCTTTTCTAACAATATTGTCCATGGTCCACCCCTATCATTCTTTTTTATTTGTCATGCAATATGTGTTTTTTAGGAACTGGGAAATGTAAAAATGTCTGAGTTATGTGGGTAATAAGAGGTAGAGGGTGTGTATGAAATATGGATTGACATAGGTAATGGAGTGGGATTTAATGTTAAAGTCTGAAGAAGTTTTGAACTTGTCAACAAGAAAGTGCTTATCTTGTGAGTGTGACTCTTCTTTTTGGCAGCTAGTGTTTTAAAGGGTATATTAAAGACTTTGTACCTCCTAAAACCCTGTGGATCTCTTCATTTGGTTTTCATATTATTTTGATCAATTAAATCTTGCAAGAAAACATCAGTCTTATAATATGACTGATTAATTTCAGTGATGGATATCCTAATCTACTGTGATGTATTATTTATGATTTCAAACATTATACTAGTATAATTGATTGCAGCCATCAAAACAATACTTCCACCTTTATCAGGCTTCATAAAGTTGTCTTCCTTATGAGTAATCAGTTCTGTTAGTAAATCTGACTCAACTTTAGTCATATTATGCCATATCCCAAAATGGGTATTGCATAAACTTCTGCTGTCACTTTCACAGAATCTTTCAAAGAGTTGTAATGTGGGATGTAGGGGTGGGTTAAAAATGCTCTTTCTTCAGAACCAATCAGGAGTACTGTTTGTAACATCCTGTTCTTAAAACAACAATTTTGGGTTGGGTTTACAGTATAACTTTAATTTAATTACCACTTCACTCATCTCAGTCTTGGTTCTAGGCACAAAGGTAAAACCTTTATTAAAAAGTTCAAAATGTCTCTCATCGATGTTTAAATGTCTGTAGTTGAGAGTTTTAAAACTCAGTGGTCACTTATAAATGATTTATACTTCAAATCCGTCATTCCCATTACAACAAGCCCATCTTCAATATCTGCAATATTGTTGGTTAATAAATTGCCCATATAGGTGGATGGAATTTCATCAGTGTTATCTAATATTGATGCCAGCATGACTTTCTGAACTGTTTGCCTTTTTCCCAACTTTTGTGAGAATTCATATAATTTGATTGGCTGGCTAAGGGTGGAACTTAGTGTCTGTATCTCTGTGCTATCCTTTTGGACCAGTGCATTGGTGGAAATTGTTCCATCCCTAAAAAATTGTCATCACCATCTCTCACAATTAGTTCAGTCTCATTTTCATAAAGTTCATCCATGCCATGGGTGCCAGAAGTATCAATAAAATTCCTCTCTGATTATTGGCACTGAACTTAGGTTTAGGGCATGCAATACCCTTTAAATATTCATTCTCATCTCTCAGTAGCTTTTTCATTTTACTTTGCTTAATGTTATCAATAGCAGTGTCTATATGACCAAAAATATTATTGCAATCTAGTTGTTTGACCTCAAATTACAAGTCATTCTTTAAAGATAAATATAGCTTTTTAATATCAATCAACAGCCTGACCATAACTTTTTCATTATGTTGCACTAATAACCCCATCATTCGGCAGCTACACTTATCAAATAAAGATGTCAAATTTTGATATAAATCATGATCATCACCAACTCTATTTGGAAATTCCCATAGTCTTAACCCCTTAGGTACCCTTCTTTAAGAAATACATTTGTTTAGGTACATGTTGTCAAGCTGCAGTGATTTAAATAGATTATTTTTTAACAACTTTAGTTGTGAATTGAAAGTTCAACTTATATTTGTAGTTGTATCAGTCCAAGTAAATCCCAAACAGCTCTGATTTAGCCATGCTGATAATTCCACTTTAACATTCATAGCATTTGTGCCATCATTCACTTTAATATGCTGCTGTTGTGACCCAAAACTATCCAGTCTCCCTGTTCATGGTCACACAGGTGCATCCGTGTTGGTGGAACAATCCATTATCATTAGTGGTGTGTTATTATAGTCCTGAATTCCTCCAGTATCCCCTTGATTCAATGTGAATTTGTTATAATTCAAAGATACATTACAATGATGGTTTTGATTTAAAGTATGCATCATAGGGGTTAGTAATTGTATTAATTGAGTCATTAGCATGTGTTTCCATGGAATGAACAATTCAAGGACTACTGGCCACAAGGAAATATCATTGCTCAACTGTCATTCACTGCTAGAGATTGCAGTGAACAGTTCTGGTGAGGACATAGTAAGTTCTCCAAAATAAACTTTAACCAAAAGAATGGAGAATACCATGCAAAAATATGGTGAGATAAAATTTCCCTTTCCTTTACAAGTAACATAAACATATAATGCAATAATTCTATGTACTTGTTCTTTCCATTTTAAATCCACAACAGTTAATCTTACTATTCTTATTAAAGCTATATCTAATATTTTCATTGTATTTTTGCAAAATAAACATATTCCAGAATGCCATTAATTTCCCAAATTCCAAAGTATCTTCCTCTCTATATATTTTTTCTCGTTGTAATCTTTCTTCTCTTGTTAATCATCTTGTATCATTTAGTATAATAACATCCACATCACATTTATTGTACCATTCCAAGACCCCCATGCTTCTCAATATTTTTAATACTACTTACATTTACAGAAAGAACTCTAAAATTATTACTTCCCCATAACTTTTTAAAAATTAGTAGTTTTATTTCTCATTCATTTCCTTTCTTTTATACTAATCTCATTAAATGTTATTTTCCCATTTTTTACCCTTTTACCAATACATTTTCCCCCTTTTACTACTTCTTAATTTGTGTCTTCATCATCACTTATTTCATAACCTTCCTCTATTTCCTTCTTTTTATTTCCTTCTTTCTTTGTCTTATATATGCTCTACTTCCACAACTTCTATCATTTCCTCTCTTTATTCATTTCCTTCTCTTTTTTCTTCACTTTCCTTATTATTAGTTTCAATTTTACAATCCATCTATAAGTGTTCTATTTAGTTACATTTATAAAATTTCACTTCACATTTTGTTGCGTCATGACCCAGTTCCCCAAACATAGCATTTCTTTTTATCACTGTTATTTATCAGATGTTCTTCTTTTCCACAATAAAATTAAAAAAAAAAAAAAAACATTTTGGGTTGCCCCCAGTATTTTACCACACCTTTATTTCCTTCAACATTTATCATATTTAGAATTTGAAATGGGCAATGTCCTCTCATTTTTCCACTGAAAAGAAGATAACTAAAAAGTAAAATGTTTTTGTTATATTGAAACATGTTTATAATAGTAAGCAACTATGATTTTCTCAGAAATGTGAATACTGATGCCATAAAACTGCGATTGTTAGATAATATTTGGGAAATATCTGTGTTTCTAAATGAGAATCAAGTAACTGAGAAAAAATTATATTAGAACATATCTAAACATGCATGTATAAATCTGGTAACCATTTGCTATTCAAAGACTCGTTAGCATGAGTTTGGGGCAGCAAGACTGGCTGAGTGAAAATGCTGACTTAATATACAAATTCTATGGTTGAAGTTTTATGAGTAATTCTTTTTCTCTAAAATATGAAAATCTCATAGTTAGTATATGTAAGTTGATGTAAATGGGGGTGGGGGAGTAGGTCAATTTGTGAGGGCTTGCTCCTATAATGAAAGGTTCTGGGGGGGAGGCTTGCCAACCTGCAAAAAACATCAAAGAAGAAAACTTATATTCAATATCAGCTATATTCCTGCAGTTTCATTTTTTTCATAATTGTGGTACTTGCACAATGAAGTTTCAGAGTTACATCTGGGAGTCTAGACATCTAGATTGTTGCAGCTAATCTGTTTTGCAGTCTTTCTTCTCAATATATTTTTTATAAATATCACTAATAGCATAATTAAGCACTCTATAACAAGTATCTAAGTTGTTAATTTTTATCTGCAAAGTACATTATAACTGACTTTCCAAACATTTATTACAAGTTACTGGAAGTATAGTAGTTGTCATAGAGATCAGTTTGGATCTTAGTACATTTATGTCATACTGAGTAACTTCTTTAAAATTATATGATTAATGCACAGAGTGTCCCTTCCCTTAAGGTATTAAAGAATGTGATATAAGAATGAGTAAATTATCTGCATGCATTGGACCTGTAAACAGTAATATGATTTGCTACTAGATATAAAAAATAGCTGACTGACAATAATAGAGGCAGCAACATTAGATAGTTTGACATACTTCATTTGATTGAGTAGATTTGAAAAATGATGTGTTACAATTCTAGTTGGCTATTATTATGTCTTGGAATAATGTTTATCATTTGGTAAGGATACACATAACTACTTCAAGAAACAAAATATTTGTCTGTTTAAACAACAGATGTTTTAGTAAGTTTAAATATATAGTAGATTCAATTAGAGAATAAAGCCTTGTAAAATCAATTTTATTTTCCACTATTATACTTTAGTACTGTTAATTACCTGAACCACTCCATTGTCTTCCCTTTAGTGTTCTCACTCACCCCTTATACTCACTACTTACCTGCACTTCTCCACCCTTAACTCATACCAACACTCTCTCCCTTTCACCCATCATACCCAGAGTGCACTCCTTGCTCTAGCATCCCCACTCACATACCAGTCCTATCTGCTGCCCTCATTCACAGACTTTCTACCTACTTGCTCACACAAATTGACCTACTCCCCCACCCCCATTTACATCAACTGGTTAACTTGTTTCACTTTTAAGTACCTACCATTGTTGCTCTTTCTCTGCCCCAACCCCTATCTTCTCATTTTTTTCTAGGATAGCAAATAGTCTCTGCAGTATCCAAGCCCTGTGAGTGACCCATCCTGAACCTCCTACAATCAATTCCCCTACATGAGTATTCCCCTATAGAATACCAGGAAGTACTTTATGCACATGCAGCCTAAAGTAATTAATATTGTATTCAATACCTGTACTGACGCTCGGGCTCTCTTCACTCCTCTACCTTACCCCCATTCCCATTCACCCCTACATCAGTTACACTTTACTCTCCATTCCCTTCTTGCCAGCTCAGCCTCTCACAACACACTTCCTGCCAGTACTCTTTTCCCCTTCGCCTCACTTCCTTCCTCCACTCAGTTTTACTCCCTTTACTCTCACGCATCCCCCTAACAATGCAACTCTTCCTCTTCTTTGCCACTCCACTAATCTTATACCTTTCAGCCTTAACCTCATTTAACTCATACCACTCCTGCCTCCCCAGGCCACTTAAAGGTTCCCCCACCTCTACCTCCCACACTAACCTATTAACTACTTCCTACACAGCTATCTCCTCATCATTCTTTAGTTTCTTCTCCTCTACTTTTCACAAATTTACCCTCCTTCACAACCATACAATTACCCTCAAACCCAAACCAAACTCATCCTCCTTTATCTAGCATATACTCCACTCACATACCTTACAAATAACCTTCTACTCTCTGATGAAATCCACCCTAACCCAGGCCCTCAGTCCCTTCATCATTCCTCCAATCCCGCCCCTTCTGCTCTCACCTCTAACCATACCCATACTCAGTTACAACAAACATCTGCACATAAACACCTGTTCATATAGTCTATAAATATTCAAAGTCTAACTAACAAGATCTCAGAGCTACATTACTGGATAGCCCATACAAACCCTAACATCCTTGTCTTGTCCAAAACTTGTCTCAAGTCTCACATCACAGTGAAATACTGCCACCTGGTTACAACATCTATTGTGCTGATAGAGACCCTTAAAAGGTGGTGATGTAGCCATACTCTACTCAGATATCCTAAATCTGTCTCCTGTCACTATCCCCATCCCCAATTACCATCCTGCTGAACTTCTCATCCTAAACTGCCATCTAAACCCACACAAGAAATTTGCTGTCACTTCTATCTACATCCCCCCTGGGAATAATATACCCACCCTCGAAAATATCCTATCCTGGTTTAGCCACAACATAGACTATGAAACTTTAATTCTTGGTGATGTCAGTATAGACTGGTCCAAACTTACTACTGACTCCCCACAATCCATCATCAACTTACATGGTTTCCATCAACTGCTTACATCCCCCACCCATTTCAATAAAGACTTATCTTCCAGTTCCACCATTGACTGGATACTCACCAACTCTCCCCATCTCTAACATGGCCCATGTACCCTACCTGACTCCTTAAGTGATCACCTCCCCACCTCTATCCTTAGACACATCTCCCATCCACACAAACCCATCTATATAGAGAATATTGTAAGCTTTCTAACTTCAGTAGCACCCAATTTAACTCCATACTATCTAGTTTTGATTGGTCCATCCTTAAACACATCCCTCTTGATGATGCTGTCATTAAATTCAACAACATTTTCCTAGATACCCTTAATTCCCTTGCTCCCTCCAGGAAAATTAGAATTAACTCAAACTATGCTCCATTGCTCTCCAAAGATACTAGAGCACTGTTGCACAACAGGGATAGCACTTGGAAGTCATGGCTTAAAACCAAGCATACGCCCCATCTACTTAAATACAGACAATTGCGTAACTTACTCAAGAAATTAGTAAAGACAAGACATCTTACTACAACTCACCTCAACTAGACAACAGTTCCAACTCTTGCAATTTCTGGACTACTCTTAACAAAATACTTTACCATGGCAAACCTTCTAGCCCCTCATCCTACCCCAACAAATCTCCTCCAGAAATTGCTACCCTACTCAATAAACACTTCATTGACACTATGCAAAACCTCACTCCCTCTAATACTAACACTGAAACTATCACTACCATCATCAACCCCCACAACCAGAATATCTTCTCATTTAAACCTGTGTCAACTTTCTACATTAAATCCCTTCTTCTAAAGCTTAAACCATGTTCTCCCTCTACCGATAACCTAACTCCTACATTTCTCAAACTTGCTGCTGAATCTATAGCCCATCCTATATCCATTCTCATTAACAGATCTATACAAGAGGCTACAGTTCCTGCTATCTGGAAATCCTTCTATACTATCAAACTACATAAGAGTGGCAACACCACTGATCCATCTATCGTCCCATTGCCGTTCTTTCTCCCATCTCCAAGTTACTCAAAAAATGCATTTACTCACAACTTCTCAACCACCTCCTCTAACACAACCTTCTCACTCCCACTCAGCATGGTTTCTGCCCCACCACAGCACATCCACCGCCCTCCTCTCTTTCACTCATAACATAGCCAATGCCCTTGATAACAATCAACTAATATCCTATCTCTTCCTTAACCTTTCCAAATCTTTTGATACAGTCTCTCACCCAATACTCCTTTCTAAATGATCTAACCTCAACCTGTCTTCCTCCCCCCTTGCTCGGTTCTCCAGCTATCTCTCAGGTAGGCAGCAATCTGTCAAATGGCTCTCCTCCTGCTCTCCCTTTATATCTGTTAAAATGGGTGTTCCTCAAGGGTCTATCTTGGGTCCTCTCTTATTCAACATCTTTACTAATGAACTCTTCACCTCTTGCAGGCAATCTTCTCTTATACAATATGCAGATGACTCTACACTCATCTCAATCCCCAGTAATATTACAGACCTTCTCACCCTTACTCAAAACTCCTTTCTATTCAAAGAGAAATGGCTATCTGACAATCTTCTTATCCTTAACCCAGTGAAAGACCAAGCTCCTGCTCTTTCTCCCCTGCTCACTTTCCAACCATAAATCTACATTTGCTGTATAACATCCTCTAATAACACTATCATAAAACCTGAATCACACACTAAACTGTTAGGTGTCATTATGGATGATGAGCTCAAATTTAACTTACACTTATTGCAAGGAATAAAAAAACACACCAGAAACTTGGCTTGCTCTATTGCAACAAAAAATTTCTTACTCCAAATGCTAGACTCACCTTAGCACAGTCCTTCCTCCTGCCCACACTTCTCTACGCAACCTTCATACTAACCAATATACAAGCTACTACCATGAACAAACTGCAACAAACTTTCCACAAAATTGCAAGATTCATTACAAACTCCCCCTACAACTTCCATCACTGCCTGTCCCTGAACTTATTACAATGGCTCGAATTCCCTCAACTACTGCTACTTTCTCAATTTTAGGTTATTCACCCAATTCTATACAGGCCTTCATCCTGTCCAGCTCTCACTACTCTTTTATCTACCTATACCCCTTGTAGAACCCTCTGCACCTCTAACCAACAACATCTGAATGTAGATCATCTAAAGAAGAGCATATGCAAACTACAATATAACTGGTCTATAGCCCACACTTGGAACAAACTTCCTCTACACATACGCGCCATCATACACCCTGCGCACTTTAAAAAGGAACTCAGACATTATCTTCCCAATACCAAATCATGTCTCTGCTTAGAACCTATCTAATATTTCCCCTTTATACAATGGTGCTTCTTCCCTCTGAACTCCTGAAAGCATCTATACCTTCCTACGAAGCCTAGGCAAGAAATCTGATCACTTAACTGTATTGATCTAAGAAAAAAAAGTTTATATATATATATATATATATATATATATATATATATATATATATATATATATATATACTTTTAAACAATGAAAACCTAAAATCCTGAATTTCATAATACCAAAACCACAATTTTTAATTCTTATAAGACTGAAACATTAAAATACAGATGTTCAGAGTACCAAATTGAAACGTGCAGATGTTACATGTAACTCCCTTCACCAGAGCAGAATTATAATGAAAATAAAAGCGTATACTTCTGAGAACAATGACTATTTCTTCATGAATTAACTGCAAATTCTTCAAAGTAAAACGTTATTCATAATCAAAGACATCATCTTCAAATTAATGTACTATTCACATTTTTAAAACACTTGTTATACCTTACATAAATTCAATAACTATGTATTTACCTTTGTTCTGCAGACTGTACTATCTGAAACCCACCTAGATAGGAGGCTACACACCCCACACCCCCTTAACTATATATACCAACTCCAGGATCACACTACAGGGTAGAAAAGGGCATATACCTTTTTGTGACCTTATTGTAGTGTAAACACTTCCAATACTGCCGATAGTGTTGTACGAAATGTCCTCCAGTTTTTTTAGATACTTAGTAAAAAAACTTAAGGAGACATACTATAATTTACAAAGACTTAGGTACTACTTCCTGCATTGTTGTCTGTATTCTATACATCAGCATTTTAATTTTCAATTTTATAGCATTCGGCATTTTAATGTTTCAGTCTAATAAGAATTCGCAATTGTGATCTCTGTAATATGAAATTCATGATTTAAGTTTTCATTGCTTAAAAGAACATATAAATATATATATATATATATATATATATATATATGTATATATATATAGATATAGATATAGATATATATATAGATATATATCTATAAATATATCTATCTATATATATATATATATATATATATATATATATATATATATATATATATATATATTGCCACAAAACTAAGAACCAAAACTGTGACAAGAAAACAAAACCAGAACTCAGGAATGAAGGTAGCAGGCTGCAGTCACTAAAAAAATGTTTAATAAACTTGATTAAGCACTTTCATCAGAACAAACCTGACTTCATCAGAATATATATATATATATATATATATATATATATATATATATATATACACACACACACACACACACACACACACACACACACACACACACATATATAATACTTATTTTAACTTTTGAGTTAATTTCTATACTGGGTGGTATTCATAGTCCAGGATTGGCTACATGTATATGCAAATAGGCTAGGCAAAGGTTATTCACCCTGAATAAGGAAAAGCAACTTGTTTTAAAAACATGCCTACTTATGGCAAATGTGTAAAGTGCCTAAAGTTAAGTGTTAAATGCATACAAAGTCAATGTGAAAGCGTTAGGATTCGTATAAGTTTGTATGTATTTGGATACTGCAGAAGGACGTGACTATGGCCAGTCACACTTGAAAGACTTAAGGCAGGAGATGCACTGCAAAGCTTTTATTATTAATATTTAAAACAAAATAAAGGGGTTTAAAATATATAAGGTTTTAATTATGTGGACATCTTGCTGGTTTGCTTGATGAATGGAAAGAGGGAGATAGGAAAGACTGGACAAGGGGAGACATAGCAAACAGGGATATGCAGAAGGAATACATCAAAAGGGTTGTGCTGCAGTAGGTGGGACATGAGGTGTATTAAGTTTTTGGCAGGAGACAGACCTTCCCCCATTTTTCAAGATGTTTTATATAAGAGGGTAGTGTACATGGAAAGTAAGTAAGAGGGTGTAGGAGAAATGATAAGGGGAGGAATCATGATGACAAGTGGTGCCAGCAAGAATCCCCAGTCCACAAAGCATCAAACATTTCCACTGCCAGTTGGTGCTGTGGTGGAGGACCACAGTGTTGAGAAGGCAGGTGCCTGTGGTGGTGAGGTGGCCAGCACCAATGGGGGCATCAAGTCTTCAACCCACTGAAGAGAAGTCTTGATTAGCTGGAGCCATCTGCCCACAGCCAGTTCCAGCTGCAAGTCCTCAACCAAGTCCCAAAGCACCCTGGAGGTGTGTACACTGGCTATTACCAACAGATGCAGCAGTAGTATTTTTCTGCTCCAGAAGGCTGGTTTAAAATACCTTAACATCCATTTATATCTAGAAATGTATACTGACATGGAATAATTACATGAAACATGTGACAATTACTATTTAAAGGTGAACTTTCCACATCAACACAAAATGACAATGAAGGCAGTATGCACAGTAAGTGTTTCCCACACCACCTTATTCAGCAGAAACTAGTTAATCTTAATGTTTTCAAATCATTTTTTCAGAGTTAGCAGTGGAAAGACGAAGCTTCACTATACTAATATATTTTGAGGATATCAGCAGCAGAATGGCTGTTGGTCATGGTAGTGATTATGATAACATATTTGTAAGGCAGCTGGAGTAAAGTGGCATGCATTCCCAAATTTAATTGCAGGATCTCATACCCCACAATATGTTAGTAACTCTGCAGGAAGTGACAGTGCATCACAAAGTCAAGCATTAACATTATAATCATGTTTGTACAGGGAGAAAACCCATGCATTTCTACACCAGCATCTCCAAACCCATACAGACATGTTCAGCTTGATAGCAGAAATTCAGAGCCAACAGTACCCATAGTGACACCTTTGAAAAGTAGAACCATGCACAGGAATTTGTTAGAGCTACCACAGGAAACATGTAAAGCATTGTCTACACAGCAACAAATTTGTCATGAGATATTATGGGCTCATAGCGCTGCCACAGAGTAAGCTGGAAATGGTCATAGTACTCCAGGGTATACATGAGGATTTCCAGTACTATAAGGAAATGGCATAAAGTAAGGATAATGACATGATCACAATGATGCACAGTATAATGGCACACTGAGCATCTAAGGCGGCCTCCATTCATACACTAGTTACAACGTACTAGACTCAACTTGGAGTCAGTCTTGGAAGGGAAAGAGGATAGGGTACTGTCCAGATGTGGGGGCAGATCACATGAGACTACAAGTGCTTCTCAAGTAAGTGTTGTAATTAGTCATGAGAAACAAACACAACAGATTTCATGCAGGTCACATCAGTGTTCCTCTGCACCTAGCAGAAACTTTCACTCAAGTTCCCAATCACATTCCTGCAGCACTGTCAGATCAGTAGGTCATGACATTGAACTAACTCATCCTACAGCTTTTATGACATCCCCTTTTTAAAATCACTTGCACCATCACCTAACCTATTTTTTAGGAGATGTGTATGATACATTTGACCTTGACCTACTGTGAAACAAGTGTGAGATACTTTTCTGTTACTTATAATTTGACCTTCACAAACACAGTTGAATGTTTAACTCAAAGGGGAATAAGTTAGTAAAACAAGGGTGGAGCTTAAGACACTTTGCAACTGTATGTATTTCATTCCAGTAATGCCACTCTTAAATGTCTTTGAACTGTGGAAAGAAAGCTGTTATATCATAACATAAGATTGAAGTGATTAACACCATTAATGCTCTATGCACTGACATTGTTACAGCTGGCAGTCATCTACAACTTAAAAGTAATAATATACAAGTTCACAAGTTTTCAGGGAAATGCTAATAAGAAAAATACAGATTAGAATAACTGTCCTGCCATATAAACAAGCACTGCTGCAATTTCACCCTCACCACTGCACACATGATGATAATATCTTTTGCCTCTGAGGGCCCAAATTATTGTGCATAACAAAAATAAAATAATCTGAAGTGCAGTAGATCAACATACAACATACATCAAATTGAGAACACACTGCATAATATAAAAATGCAATATAATAACATTTTCACTCACATGAAAGGTATGAACTCATGTTAAATACTGAATTAACACTTTTCACTAATTGAACCATTTGAGGACATTCAGTACATTCATACTTAGGTAAACCGCCTCACTGCAAAGCAGTTAAGATGTGATTATTGCTTATATGATGCCTAACAACATCACTGAACAGGAGTCGGTGAGCACTCACGCTCAAGCATGTCTTTTAAAAAGAATAATATGAGTAACTGTTCAGAAATAAAAAAATATATACTATTATTTAAAGATGAGAGGGTATGCCAGATGAATAGTCGACAATACACCACACAGCATAGCCCACAAATATCACTTCATGCAGCAGTTCTACTCTATGTGTTTTTTTACAATAAAGGAAACACAAACCTGAAAGTCATGGTCCATAGTTCTGGACTAGATGCTGCCTCTTTACCTGTGCAGTCATATGCTGTGCATGAGTCTTCTGCATGTGGTCACTTACTACTGCTGTTGGCTGGTTATCATTAGTCATAGTAGACCTGGAACTGGGAGCTGGAGGGACAGCATGGGTCACTTCCCTGCCAGACTGAAACATAATCATATTGTGCAGAATGCAACATGCAGTGAACATCCTGCACACAGTATCTGGGTCATACTAAAAGGCACCCCAGACTCATCTAGGCACTTAAAATGACCCTTCAGGAGGCCAAACGCCATCTTGATGACAATCTGGGTCTTGGGCAGGACTGTAATAAATTTCTCTTTTCTCTTGCATTTCTCACTGGTGCCATGACCCATAGTTCCATTAGATATCCAGCATCACCAAAAAAAAAAAAAAAAAAAAAAGAGCAAACAAAGAAAAAGTTGTTTATTATTCAGCAGCACATTTTACCATAAATAACTATGTAAATAAAACAGAAAAAGTGAAAAAATATGTTTCACCTTACTTAGGTAGGTATCCTACCATGCAGGAAGAGGTGGCAGAGTGAGCGGATGTGCAATGTATAGGAATTGTATGCACTGCCAGGAAGCTGAGCAGAGACATTGGTGTTGCACCCCATGCATCACACACTACCTGGCAAGTAAAAGAATGTTAGTCCTTCATATTGCAGTATCAGTCCCCCCACCCCACTCCGACCACATGAGATCCATATGCAACATGGGTGCAATACTTTGCATTGAATACCTCAGACATGCGTAGATGTGGCTTGGTCCTGAGGTGATACCAAGAGTACACCCAAGAACTCCTACAGTACCTTTGAGGCAGAAGCCTGTGAAATATACAACATTTCCCAAGACTGACTCTGGAAGGTCCCTGTGGCAAGTATAGTGAGAGCTATACACACCTTAGTATCCACAGAGACAGGAAGTCAACACGTTCTTCCAGTACCCCTCAGGGGTCATATATAGTGTCTAAGTTCCTTATAATATCCTTGATCACTCCAGTATCTCCTAATTGCCAACATTATAATGGATAATATTCTCTGCCTATATCTCCATCTTCTTAGCTAGTGAGTAGCATAGAGTTTATATGGTTTTGGCTCAGCCAAAACAAGCCACTCACAATGGGAAATAACAAGGCTAGCAGAAAGTGACAGCATTGTTGCAGATTGCAGAGTAGGTAGAATAGGTAAGACTCTTTATATAACGTATCTGCAGATAGCACAGAAAAGCAGGAAAATTTCACTATGAACCACAAAGAGGTGAGAGAATGCTTCATTAGTAGAGGCTGTTTTACATCATTCCTCATTTACATTTCATTATGACTTCATCTGCTAAAGCTTATGCAAGGCCATTAAGCTTTAGTGTAAGTGACCTGTTTGAATCATGGCTTACCAGTGCTGCTTAATGTACAGTGTTGATAGCCATAATGTGTTCATGTAATGACTACTCAAATACTACCCAACATTTACCATGTTTACATTTAATAAGGTAATTATGAATACTGAGTTTTTTTTTTTCAGACTGCTTGCTTGTTTATTTAGACTTTTCCATCTTGGGAGAATACTTAATATTCTCTAGAACAAACCCTTTAAAGTCATGCATGTAGTATTTGATAAAGAAGCTAGAAGCAAAAAAAGGCAAAAAAAAATCTTTAATCTTAACCTGCATATATTAAATATCTTCCGAGTTTGATAATATCTGTCCATTAACAGGTGATCTCCTGGATGAAACCATGATCTGAAAATGTATAATTATAATCAAAAACTAAACTGAAAACTTATTCAATTCCTATCAAAAGAAAATTTGTTTTTGGAGAATAACTGGTCTTTTATAGAAAAAAATAGATGAATCTTTTTATTATTCCAACTTTCTTTGATCCTTGCATTTATCAATTAATTATTTTCAAAATGACTTTGCAAGTTAGAGTACACTTCCTACACTTAATTATTTGTTATCTGCTTTATCTACTCCACTTCAGTAATAGTGATAAAAATATATTCAGTCATCAAAACATAATGTTCCATCCCTAATTCAACAAACCACCTAATTATAGGTTGTAAAAGGATTCATAATTAATAGAGGGGTATACATGCACAAATTATAAATTTATTTAAAATGTTGATGTCAGTAAGAAGAGCGCTTTCTTAAATGCTTATGCAAGTAATAGAAATGGCCTGTCTTGAATTATAACAACACATTTGTTTACCATCAGCGGGAATAATCAACATATAATCTAGTCATAACTGAGTTTTGATATGACCAAATTTCTACTCAGTATCATAAATTTCTGTTATACAGGAAATGGATTCAGAGCCTGTTTTCAGTGGAGACCAGGGGAGAAAAGCTCCAGTAACTATGACAAACATATTAGCATATACATATACAAAGCAAATAAGTCATACAGCTTTATGCAGCATTCTACAGTAAAAAATGTCTACATTCTACAACAATAATAAAATAAATAATAAAAAATAAAATAATAAAAAAAGAATAAATAAAATAATAATAACATCTAGCATATTGAGTGAGCTCAGTTTATATCTCACACTAGCAAAGTATTTCCTTTTCTGTTTGTTTTCCAGTGGAAAATCCATGTAGAAATCCATGTAGAAAGTAGTGATTGTGTCACTATACTTGAAGTATTTCTTTCTTATTGACATTAGTAACAGTTTTTCCAGGTTCTGGTATTAGAGATTTCAAAGCTATAGGCTTAATATTCAACTGGTCCTTAATATAGATCTAAATAACATGGATATTAATCTGTATCATAGTTTGTTGTAAGTTCAACCAGTAGCTTCTCTAGTAAGGTTGGAATAAGGTAAATAACTTTTGTAATGGAATAGTGTTACCCCATAATTTTAGAACTCATCTGTTCTTCTGGTCCACATATCAGAATCCAGTAGTTTTATATGCAACTCCAACTGCTTTTTTAAGAAGTTTGATCTGTTCAACATTTGTATGTCAGTCCACTTGTCTAGCATATGCCAAATGCTCCATATATCAGAATCCAGTAGTTTTATATGCAACTCCAACTGCTTTTTTAAGAAGTTTAATCTGTTCAACATTTGTATGTCAGTCCACTTGTATAGCATATGCCAAATGCTCCATATATCAGAATCCAGTAGTTTTATATGCAACTCCAACTGCTTTTTTAAGAAGTTTAATCTGTTCAACATTTGTATGTCAGTCCACTTGTCTAGCATATGACAAATGCTCCATATATTAGAATCCAGTAGTTTTATATGCAACTCCAACTGCTTTTTTAAGATGTTTAATCTGTTCAACATTTGTATGTCAATCCACTTGTCTAGCATATGCCAAATGCTTCTGGTCATTATCTATTTACTTTAAAGACATAAGTGCTTCTGTTAAGTTTAAAATTAAGATCATAATGTAAAGACGCTATTTGACAACCATGACCAGAAATTTTTCATTCCTCATATTTGATTTTATTTAATGTATCTTACACCAAAAGGTTGGCTAGCACATCTTGATTCTGAATTAGTTTTTGTAGAAAAATTGTTAGATTGCCTTTTTAATGTTAGCAAGACAAAACGGATTATTTAAATTCATTGTTTCAAATCCAGCTAGAATTTGTTTGTGATACCATTTTTTGAGTATCATTACTCTGAAAATCAGCACATTTTGAAGACTAATTAGTAACAAGACTTAATCATTGTGAATATAAACAATTATCTTTTATTTATTTCAAAAATGACACACAAAAGCTGCTTTTTCATGAGGATTTCCAAGTTCTGCTATTCATTAACCTGCTGAGAATTAGTGGAACATTATATACTTAACAAGTTGTATAGTAGTTGTATACTAATCAGGCTCAGAATCAGTCACAGTATGATTGCAACATACTCTGAAGCTGATGCTACTATGCACTCAGTAACACTTTGGATCTGTGGTAGTTCATGGCTCTGGCTGTTTTTAGTGCAGCCCCCCAAAAAACTTGGAGCCCCACACATGTGGAGGTCTGAAGAAATCCAAAATGAGACAAACAAAAAAAAATAGCTATCTGAGTGAATTAGCACTGCCACTGATATAACTGAAATTTATGAGGAAATTTGAAAGTTAAAGTGCAGAAAGCAAATAGTCATCCCATTGCCATCGATACAGCTAGATATACACCATGTGAGCGACTGCATGGAGATTAATTTTAAGGGATTATTTTTGACCACCACATGAGTACCAGATATCTGAGGTAAATACACTACACTAAGCAAAAATGATACAAGTGAACTAACATAAAAGCTAGCTCTGTTTGAAACTGGGATTGATTGCCCTTGTGCCTAGGTGAATTTTGCCACTTTAATTTCTTCATTAGTTTACATAGCATCTACTTGACTGCACTCCTGCCTAAGAACTTCCAGAAAATCTACCCTGCAATTAGAGTCTGGTAATGTGTATTCTCCATTTGGGTTTCACTGTATGCATCAGTTTTTTGCATTTTCACAACTACTTGCAGCTATTAAAATGCCTTTTTTAATGGTTTTCATATGTATTTTAAGGTTGCGCTCTTTGTGAAAAAAAAGCTTTGGACACTGGAATAGTGCCAGCCTCCATGATATCTTTTGTTTGAAGAACTATGAGGAAAATATCTTGGCATGAATTATTTGCTTGCTAGCTTTCTGATATTTGAAATTATTTAGATTGAAATGTGATGAAACTAGGTGTAAATCAAGCATGTCAATGTGAACGTATGATTTGGGATGGTGAATCTAGGTTACTAGTAGTTCTCTTGATAAGTAGGTTAGTACTAACACATGAGCCTACTTGCCAGCATAATGTAGGAAGTAAGTACTTAATTTAAGTGTGTGTGTGTGTGTGTGTGTGTGTGTGTGTGTGTGTGTGTGTGTGTGTGTGTGTGTGTGTGTGTATGTGTGTGTACATGGGGGGAAGTAGATGCCCGCACCTAATGACAGACATTGAGTTCCAAAATTAAAAACTTTCTAAACAGGGAATCTTCTTGGGCTAGGCTTATATAGGCTCCAGTGACATTAGGCAAGTACATACCTATGAACCTATGAACAATGCAAGCTAATGCCAAGCCTATATCAAATGTGTATGTAGATAGATAAACACAAAGTATGCCCACTAAAGTGCCATAGGCCCTGCGTCTTTATATGCAGTCATGATGAACAGAGACAAAAATGTAAGAAAAATATATTCTGTGAGCTCATAATACTTTATTGACAGAAAATATTCAAGTTACAAAAGTTAGATTAACACCTCTGTTCTATCTCAGGATTTCTTTCGGTTTTGAAATTGGATTTTTTATGATTTCTGATCATGGCTGGCCACTATTTTATGTAACTTATTGTAGAGATAAGGTGAGTATATTTTATACTGATTTATTCAGCTTTTTATCTGCAATTCTTTGTCTATAGTAACTAAAGATCATCAACTCTCTCTGTGGCCAATCATCCCACTTCATTCCATATCACTTGGGTAAGATTCGTCTGTGAAGGGCTGTTATTCAGGAAGCTATAACCAGTGATTTGAGATTTTTTTTCTCTGAAGTATGGACATAAATAGGGACCTAAAGCATGCACCCAGTGAAATACAGGGCAGGAGTTTCCAACAGGATAACAGCAAAGGACATCATCTAAGTTCTGCAAGGGGTGTGCTCCATAAGCATCCCTGCATTATCTCCTGAGGCATGACTAATGAGCTTCCCAGAGTCCATCAACATGTTAACACCACCCAGTGTACCCTAGAGGGTGTCCAACCCCTTTCTCTCTCTCTCTCTCTCTCTGTCTCTCTCTCAGGTTGAGGTGAGTGGGACATGCCCCTTAACACCTACCCCTCAATGCCTGACTTCTCCAAGACCATCAGTTGAACCCTGATTTCCTGAGATTCAATCAGGAAGCCATCCTCCATGCCTTGTTTTTTTTTAAACAATTATTACTTTTTTGTACCAAGTAGCACTTTGTTTAATGTGGGTTTTACTTCTACTGAATACACAAGTGGACAACTGCTGAAATTTCAAACAGTGTGGTAAGTATAATGGTGTGCATGAGCATAAATAGATATACAAAGTAAAAATGGTGTTCCCATTATATTTTAATATATAAATTTATTTAGGTGCTATTTGTTTGAGGACCACTGAGATCCTGTTGTCCTCTGTACCTGCCTGAAGGAAAAAAGTTTGGAAGAATTGGGTATTATAAGCTCTATAGCCATGGCCAACTTCTTTTTTATATCAGTAAATGCCTGTATGGCCTTAAGGATCCAAACAATTGGTTCTGTGGATAGCTTCTTAGGGTTGATTAACCCATATAAAGATGCAGTTGTTTTGGCATAATTTTTAGTAAAGTCCCGATTGTAATTCATGACACCCATGAACCGCTACAAATATGTAAATGAATAGGGAAGTGGGAACTTAAGAATACTCTGTAGTCTCTCTACACAGGGTGCTCTAGATTGTACAGACATTATGACTCCCAAAAATGTAACCACATCCTGCAAGAACTGCACCATTTCAGGTGTTGCTTTGAATCTGGCTTCTTGTAGTTTCCCTAACACCTCTTCTATGACTTCAGATGTTCTTCAGTGACTTTTGTCTGAATGAGAATGTCATCTATGTATTGCAGAATCTTATTGCCTAACTATAGCACTCTGTGGAGGTATATTTGCTTTAGTAGGTGCTGAATGTTGTACATACATTGCAGATATATCTGTGTCCATTCAAAATCATCTTGAAAAATTCAAGAGATTTCACAGACCCCCAGATCAAACTATAATGAAGAATGAATGGAATGGTTTGCTAGCATATTCACGGCTTGGAAAGGGGCAATAATAACATTTCTTGTTGGTATGAATTTCATCCTGGTTTTAGGATTTACTTTCTTTATGTATTTAAAAACTGTGCCTGGCTAACATTGCTAATCTAGCTGTGAAGCCTGTAAATGTCATGAATAATTAATTCAGTTGTAAATAAGGTGTTGACCCTCATTCAGGGTCAAGAGGGGGAAACTGATAAATATTATATAAAGCAAAATTGAATCTCCATATCTTTAGAAGCTAGTTTCTTTATTTAACAATGTAAGCCATACAACTTTTGTTCCTTATGTCAACTGCATGTCCACTAAAGTATCACAATGAAAGGATGACTGTGCAAAATGATATTTAAAGCAAAACAACAGTATTTGGATTAAACCAGATCTAACTGCCTATTGTGCCTTAGTCTATATACAGTGTGTCATGTTCTCCAATTTCTGTTTTTCTGCTCTGAACTGAAGCATAACAAAGGAACATTCAACCTGCTAGCAGTTACATTGTAACTGGCTGAACTCTATTTTACTGCAGCAATATTGCCACAGTGGTACGGCAGTAGCATTGTTACCTCACAGCAAGAGGTTCTCCGGTTCGATTCTCGGCGTGGCTTGGGAGTGCCTTCTGTGTGGAGTCTGCATGTCCTCCCCGTGGTTGGGTAGCATTCAAAAGACATGCATGTGTAAATGGACGTGCCTTCGTTGAAGGTTGGGCGTCGAGCTGGTACCTCGGCATTTCGTAAAAAATCTACTGCCAATCATTAGCAGACTGGAGTTCCACTGTGGCGACCCCTTACTGGGAAAAATCCGAAAGACAAACAAGAACAACATTGTTGGCAATAATGTAATCAGAGTACTATTCAGTAAACGTTAATAAATACAGTGTTGGTGCCTTGCCGTCGGTAAAGAAAGATTAACAGGCATGGCATGTGAGCAGATTGTCTATGGAGAGTAGAAGTCTTTCTTTACTATAGTTAGCTATGAATAAAAAGTTTATACTTTTACTTTGTGCTTCTGGAATGAAGATACCACAAATGTGCAAAAGGTACAACTGCAGATTGTTGAGATTAGATTTCCCAAGTACCAGCTGGCTGTACCACAAGCTGCTGAGGAACATAATAACACTAACTGATTCTACAGGAAGTCACTACCAGTGCAGTTTCTTTTTTTTCCCAAAAAAGCTTTATTTTATTTTATGATGTATTAAATTAACCATCAACATGTTCATACAAAAAGCAGTGTAATATAGGTTTAGGTCAAACAGAGTTTCTAAGTATATGCTAGCAGAGCTTCTTTTGTTTTGGGAGACTTCTACTTCTTCATGTTTATATGACAGTAGAGATGATATAAGTTCAGCGGTTGTGGAGACTTGCACCTTGCAAATGCTTACATCTACCTATATAATACTATATGTGTTGTGGGTAATAATGGAATAGCTGTTATGATTTTGAGTGTCAGGATTTGTGCTATCAAGCAATAACCATTCAGGAAATGGTACTCATAATGTTGCATTTCAGAATTTGTTGTATTTGTCATGTGTTGATATATTCACATATATGTACACACACACACACACACACACACACACACACACACACACACACACACACACACAGACACACACACACAAAATATGCACACATATATTAAAATGTAATGCATATATGTATACTTCATATGGTCGACATTTTAGAATGTCGAAGACCATATGGCAGAGACCATATGATCGACATTCGAAATGCCGACCATTGAATAAAAAAAAAAACACAACAAAAACGTACCTGCATGCTGCTAGGAGGGGGCTACACCCCCCTGCACCACCAGTGGGGGGGCTCCGCCCACCACACCCCCAGAACTTAAATATACCAACTCCGAGATCGCACTACAGTGCGGAAGATGGAAATCTTTCCATTCCACACTATACGGAGATGCCAGTTCTGCATGTTTGACATTTTGAAATGTCGATCATATGGTCTCAGCCATATACACACACACACACACACACACACACACACACACACACATATATATATATATATATATATATATATATATATATATACATATGTAGAATATTGTTTGGATGCCTTCTTCATTAAGTAGATAGACACCCGGAGAGAAAAACACTTATCCCATGTGTTGGTGTAATGGAGATGGGTAGTATGGGCAGTATTATCACTACTACATAAGAAGTGACACCATTACCAGTCTAAAAGCAGGCTGACAATGTGTCATCTGCTTGCACTTTTCCATTAGTACTGCCATCTTTTGACCTCTGTTTCAGGAGATAAAGTAACAATAAATGTGATTTTGAAATCCCACCATTACTTTTACAGATATATTTAATTTTTCAGCTCTACTAGCCTCTCATAGCATATAAGTATTCACAATATCCATATCATGAAACAGAATTATTATTTTTTTAATAAATAAGTAATCCATTATTTATTTGTTTGTATGCCTTTTAGTCACACCATAGTTGGAAGAAATTACACAACATGTCTGCCTGATGGATGGGACCATCAGAATCCACAATGTGTTCGTAAGTATACAGCATACAGCCTGCTTTATATCAGTTTGTTAAAAAATAATATGGGTGTTTTACTAATGCAACAAGCTGTTATGAAATTGATTTCAATGTGATAATAAAGTTACTGTCTAAAGAGATGTAACCTACTTGCATGTATATTTGGATGTGTGCCATACAAATGCAATTTAGCAGTTTCGTGTCCTGGAGTATTGCAGTACTACACTTTTGCGATAAGTTTGACATGCTTTATTTCAGAATCACTGCTAACTTACAAGAAATGCTTCTTTTCAAATTTATCTGAAAACAAAACAAAAAATGTGATGGTTTTTTAGGTTTAAGGCTGTAAGCCTAGGTGATATGTATTTCAAGATGCTAAACTATATGAGATGGCAGACAGAAATGCTGTCATTGAACTGCAGTCTGGGCTTGATACCTTTATTGCTTATTACATATGGCCTGAAGCTGAGCACATAGGTAAGCCATCCCAGTGAGACTAACTACATGAAAAATGAATTGCTATCAGCAGAGCTTTAATAATGACCAACAACAGATGTATAAGTAAAGTGTCCTAAGTCTGAGGGATATGAAATCTACTTTGTCCTTACAAAGAAATTCAATGCAATTAGAGCAAAAATGAAGCCACCATTAAAAATATATAACTTGCAGGTGGTGAAATCTAATCCATTCTTGCTTCTTTTTTTTCACCTTGCTAAAATTAATAGCTGCTCAGGGACTACAGTGTATACTTTCACATCACAACCTGAATGAATATCTTGCTGCCTGTAAATCCACTATCATTCCTGAATACTCACTAACAGAGGACCAGTATGGTGATAGGTACACATAGTTCTTTCTGCAATAGAATTATTTTTTTTTTAGTTCATTGTTAGCATTTTAGCTTCTTACTGTGTTGGCAGTTTTTTGACATTTTTCTTCTGGAAGCTTTATTCCCTTTTTACATCTGTTGGATTAGTAGAATTTTGATAAGGTACTATATCATGTATTTATTTTACTTATATTACACAGCAATGTTGCACCCCATGTTTCTTTACTTGTCATAACTGGATCCCTGCTACCTCTGTGAAAGCCCTCCAGACGTTTTCTTCTTTAGAGATGCAACCTTTGTTGAGCATTTACTCTGATTACCTTATTACCAAGAGGTAAACATTGTGATATGTGTACTCAACCAGAGTCGGATCATAGTCAAATGGGGCCCCAGACAGGATAATGGATCAGGTCCATCCAACTATACCAATATCCCATTAATTGGCTAACCTGAAAGGAAAGGCCCAGGTTTGTGCTTAACTTGTACTTAATGATACCAAATATAGTGAGCCTGTGGGCATAGGTAACCTGTTAGCTGACAGGTTCTGTGAAAACCTCACTCCCCTGTCCCCACCACAAGTACCCCATGACATCCCTACCACCAGTCCTCTACCTTGTATCTCTAAAGAGCAGGCCATAATCATCCTGTCTAAGGCCAAAAACACATAATTTATGGGACCTGATAACATCCCAGGCTGTGTCCTACATTGATTCAAACAAGATTTAGCAACACCAATGAGTACACTTTTCAGTCATAGTCTAAGCACCGGCTTCATCCCAGCTGAATGGAAAATGGCCACCATTATCCCCTTGCACAAAGGTAGTGTTTCCACTGACTCTGGGAACTATAGCCCTATTATCTGGATTAGCCTTATCTGCAAGGCCATGGAGCGAATCATCATGGATCTAATCAACAAAGTTATAGGTAATCTCAAAACACTTGACACTACTCAGTTTGTGTTTGTCAAAGGGAGACCATGCCTTTTAAACCTGGTGGACTTCTTTGAGACAGTCACCGAGGGCCTGGATGTGGAGAAATCTATGCATACAGCCTACCTACACTTAGCCAAGCTTTTTGACACTATCCCCTACCTGGGCATAATTGACAAACTCACCCAGCTAAGTATCAAACCTTATATCATTAGATGGGTCACTAACTGGCTTACTAATAAAACCCATATATTCAAAATAGGGGAATCCACCTCCAACAGCAGACCTGTAACCATTGGTGTTTCACAGGGATCAATCCTGGGACCCCTACTGTTTGGAATCTATTTCTCCAAAGTACAAGCTAAAACTAAGGGTCTGTGGCTGACAAAGTCTGCTGATGACTGCAAAATGGGAGCGGTCATAGAATCTCCAAAAGATGTCAGCATCCTACAAAAGGGTCTTACACAAGCAAATGATTGGTGCCAAAGTTATGGCCTTAAACTCAATGGAAAAAATGGATCATCATCCCTTTCAGTAAGTGTGATGTTCCTGCTAACTACCACATCAATAACAACATTCTAAGTACACACTCAGTGGTGAGATACCTAGGTATACAGGTTGACAGCAACCTTACCTTTGATCACCATGTCTCCATAGTGGTAAGAAGGGCATTCTATATTGCTCATCTAATAAGTAAGGGTATTGCATCCAAAAAAAAAAATAAATAAGTTATAACCTGTCTGTAGTCTTCTCTCATCAAGCCAATAATTGAGTATAGTGCCCCTGTTATGTACCTTTCCAACCACCTGCAGCAATTGGAGAGATCACAAAGGTTCCTCATAAGAAAAATGTAAAGTCTTCAGCATCTGTCCTATGTGGATCATCTAAAATCACTGTCACTTTATTCTGTTTCATACAGACTACTCACTGGAGATCTATGCCTTGCATATAAGGCAATCTTTGATCCTGCTTTATTGGAAATGCTGCATATCCGCAAGTCAAATGGTACACAGGTTACTCACTATTAAAGACCTTAGCCTGGCATGTGACACTAGTAGAACCTGCTGGAGGGACAGAGTTGTCTCCTAGACATTACCAAATTTTGGAATGGACTCCCACTTCATGTCAAGCACAGCACCTCATTGGCCTTCTTTAAATACAATCTGGAAGATTAGATGGGTAACCATAAATTCACCCTGTGGTTCCACCTGCATCCCTCTTGGACAGGGGCAATTGGTGCTGATCGTGGAAATAAAGGCAGAACTTGACTAGGCTTGTAAGGTCCCTAAGGCCATTAGCCTAGTAACTTCCTATGATCTCTTGCCAATTACCTTAAAACATTGTTCAAAACTGTAAGTGTGCATACTGCTTTCTTCTTTACTTTTATAATAACCACAAAGATTTAGAATTAATATAAAACTTTTATTTCAAATTCCATAGTAAAACACTGATAGACATTTGCTAAACAAAACAAAAAATAGAAGTTATGTAATCACAATAATGTTCCATCTGTGTTGTCCATTTTATTCTTCCTCAACAGTTGGGTTTGGACTCAAAAAGGAAGGAGAGTAGCACTGAATCAAGAAAGATGACAACAGTTGACAAAACACCCTGACCCCATGCAGAAAATGGGGAAAAGGGGCCGATGGTGTTGAGTCACAATATTTTTTTTTTCCGATCGACAGAGATTTTTTTTTTCCTTGTGCTTTAAGGAAATAATTTATAATTTGCTTATTATGTTTTATAGTAACATTTTTCTGTGGTGGTATTTCTGACTTGAGGTCTCACTAATGTAACTGTGGTATTGTTGTTGCATCTAAATTCATAAAGTGAAGATTTAAAACACAGTCTACATGACAGGGAGGGTCAGTAATTATTACTAATTATTTTAGAAGTTAATGAATAGAGAAGAGTTTCTTGTGCACCTACTGGGAGCCATTTTTCCATTTTAAATGTTTTGTTCATTTCTTGGTGATAAACGTATTTAGTATTGTTTTTTAAGATGTTGGCAATTCTGTTAGAATTTGGAGCTACTATGGGAAGGCCATATTCCATTCTGAGACTTAGGTCACTTTTTGTTAGGGCTTTACTAGGATCACTTGTCATGTAATTTGAGATTGAGTAAGATGATCATAGTTATTTACTACATTAATTACTGTAAACTAGACATAATGTTAAGTGCCAACATGTTTGGAGTGGGCTTTTTACTCTTTTTTAAGTCTTTGATATTGATTATGTTGCTATTTTTAAGTTTCTCTAGGGGCTCAAAGAGCAATAATTCTGTTTTAGATGTATTCACTATTAGGCTTGTTTTATGAAATCCAGATAACACTTTTTTTTTTTTTTTTTGCAAATGGTCTTCCAGTATTTGTAATGTAGTTCTTGATCTATATAGGAAGATGTGGTCTCCACTGAGGATGATTATAATGTGTTATTTTGGTAATTATATTATTTATTAATAAGGAAAACAGTATAGGGCTCAATATGGGGCTGTGCACACTCCTAAAATTAATGTTCCTGCAAAAGAGAGTTGATTCTGTTTAAACGCAATCTAGATTTCTTTGCTAAATCAAAGTTTCAGAAGTTTCAATATCAACAGCTGCTGCGCTACACCTTCACATGGTATGTTTTGGTTTATAAAGTGCCTCCCATTAGTTTTACTAAATCCTTGTTGAAGCATATATTATTAGTTTCTGTATAAAGAGAAATAAATGCATTATGATCATATCTAAAACAGTATTGTAAGTCTGTAAGAAGAATGCATTTATTTATGCAACCATAATTTGTATGAATTATCTTTTTCAAAAACATTTGTTGAGTGGACATGATATTGAGGTAGGCTAAAAGTCTTCTTATGGTCCTTAAGGAGTGTAGACTGTTAGAGGTATCACTAGGGCATGTTAAAATTATAATGTAACTAGTCATGTAATTAGCAGTTGGTTTAATAAATAAAGGAAGGATTTAAAAATTTCATTGGCAGAGAAGTGAAGAATGGAAGGGTGAATAGCGGGGGTGGGGGGGTTAGGTAGTATTTCTGCATTTCTGCATGTCCACATGTCTTAGCTATATTTTTAAATAATTTTATACATGCCATCACTAAAGATTCTCCATTTTACAATGATTAAGAATAGCTACACCTAGTTCATACTAATCACCCACAGACCTATACTGCAGACTTAACATTAATTAAAATCACAAACCTCTTAAGTACATAAAGCACTTTTCTTAACCCAAAACACACTAAAAAACTACATGTACAAATTCCAAAACAATTCAAAGCACATTTAATCCTATAAAATTATAATTACTATAATCCCCAATGAAAATTAATGTGCAAGCCTATATAAAGACAGATTCCCTAGACAAATACAAACACAACACAGTGTAAAATAAAAATACCATTTACACAGTATAGAGCTGATAAGAAATTCTCTCCTAATCTTCAAGGAAAGTCACAAAAAAGTACTGTGAATAACTTTGAAAGAAATATAATTAAAATCCAGAAAGAAATGAAAAACATGTATGATGTAAAAACCTGAAAAAGGCTCAATATTAATGAGAAACTGCCTAAAAGAAATTAATGAACCAAAAAGAAAGACCCTCATGTCCATATTATGAAACACAAGACAAAATCCTAAAAGACAGATCTATAAAAATGTCAGCAACACATTTTATAAACATAAGTTTACTAAAAAAATAAAAAGTTCTTTTCTTTCCACCTATAAATTCAATATCAACAACCAATAGTACAGGAAAGTTATTATATCGATTAAATTCCCAAAATAGAAGGTATGCATTCCTCAGAAATCCAGCATTCAATTCAACAGCAGGCTCCACACAGTAAAATAGAAGCCATCTTCTTGATTGAAAACCATCATTTCAGTATCTGACCCTAATAAAAGTAAAAAATTGTGAATGAGAAAAAATGTTCAGAATGTCAGATCCTGGCCACAGCTAATATAGCATAAATAAATAAAAGTCCTCTTACCAGAGATGAAAACAATCCAATTAAGGGTTTAAGCACATCTTTATTCAATGATGAATAAGTGTTCTTGGGTATTGAAAATACTTAGCACTACTACATGCATTCCAGGACTTGAATACAAACCCCACTAGACTTGGTACAAGATCCAGAAAAGTAAAATACTCCCATAACAATAACAAAAATTAGCGCTAATTTAAAAAATATTGACCCTAACACCCACTCGCATACACATAACAACCTTTCTTTGCAGAATGAAATTCAGATTTAAAGTAACTCATAAAAGATAAGCTGAAGCTGTACCTCCAAATATTGACAACTCCATCTTCAGCCAACAAAATGCCATAAAATAACCACCCATTAAAAAAATACATTAAAAAGTAAAAAACTCACCTGAAGTAACTTTGTATCCCCCCATGATGAGGTCCATTCAGACCATTCACGTGAATAAAAAGAATAGTGCTATTAAGCAAGAAAATAAGTTTAACATTGAAACTCAATTAAAATCAACAAAAATAACATAAAATAATACCTGGAATATGTGGGTTGTGATGTATCTTAAACTGTAGGTGCAGAAAAAAAGGTTTCATGACTCAAACTTCAACATTCATCACAAAAATCTGTTTTCACATCTACAGTACAATATATTTTACATTTACATATCTAACACCACCAATACACACACACACACACACACACACACACACACACACACACACACACACACACACACACACACACACACACACACACACACACACACACACACACACACAACACACACACCACACACACACACACACACACACACACACACACACACTCACACACACACACACACACACCACCAATACATACACTTGTTATTTAGTCTTGGATAGACATTGCAGTGTGTTAGAGAAAAATATATAAAATCTTTGAGAAACTGTGAAACTGTAATTCTAAGAGCCCCTAATTCAATTCTCACTCACTGATCAAAAAAATAGTCAAAGTCATACCAAAACCTCGTGTGGCTTTGCTTTGTTTGATGCCACTTAAGTCTGTAATCACACCTTTACAAAAGAAGCTGCTGTTCTTGACAGTAAAAGAATAGCAGTCACACAGGAAGAGCAGGAAAATGTTTGTATTAGTATTTCCTTTAGAAATACAAGTTTCTTAAAAGAATTATTTCAGGGAAACATTTCACTGTTTTAAGAAACGTTCCCATTGTATTCCCATCACAAAATCATGTGCAGTGCCTGTTGAAATTAATTCTGTATTCTTTTAACTATTTGTCAAAAAAAATTTTTCTTCTCTGCTTTGCCCCAACTAAGTTTTGTAAAACACACATATCAATGACATCTGTTGTGATTCTGTTTCTGAAATAATAATGACATTCATTCATTCATTTTCTAATATCTATGTTTCACTATGGAGAACATGACAGCTCATGACCAGAATCCATGAGGACTTGACCACCTGCAAAAAAGTTTTAGTTTTGTTTCACTTAAAGTCAGCAGAACTGTTTAATGGGAATGGCACTCAGTGAAATTGCCCTCACGGTACTTCATCATGAATTCTTCTTATTCTAGGTTGAGGAATGAGTCTGTTCCTATTCTGGTAGATTGCAGATATAAGGTGGATAAATAATCCTGGATGCCAGTCCGTAACAGATGATAATGTCAGTCATGAAAGTACTGCACATTATGTATCAACAAGAACATTTTCCAAAATGTAATAGACAGCTCAGCTTCTAGACCATGAAGTATGTTTTTTTTTCACTTGTACTCTAAATGAAAGACAGCAATTCCATATTATCAGTGCTGCCAACAAGGTCATATTTAGGCCTTTCTAAGAGGCAATGTGTTTTTTTAATACAGAAAGCACTGTCAAGTTACACACAAAATATAAACAAATAAATAGAAAATAAATGATCGAAAAACTTTTTAAAACAGCCAAGACTTTAATTCAAATAAAAAAACATACAATAAGCACTTTCATTCTATACATAGAACTTCATCAAATCTGATTATAAAAAAGCACAAAACTCATTTAAATACTAAATGATTGGTCACATGATTGCACAAACTACTAATGAGTTAACCCTTTCCTTTTCAGCACAACGCTGTAATTCTCCGTCATTCATCCTTGGAGAATTACATGCATCTAGCTTCACCTGCCAATAATATTCCTTAAAATCCAACTCTTCTACAGCATCCATTTTCATATAATAATTCAAGACGTGATCCACAACAAAAAAAATTAAATTGACATTTTTAACATTTTCAGAATGAAAACAGTTCACATGCCTGACTAAGGCATTATTTAATTCCATTGTTTGTACTTCTTTTAAATGCTTATAAATTCTCATATTAAATTCTCTAACCATTCTACCTATATACAATTCAGTCTTCTTTGGAGTTTGTTAAGCGATCTTTGTTTTTAAATAAATAGAGAATGTTAAGTCACACTTCAAATTTCTTTTTCAGTTTAAAAACTTTAGCAATAAAATAGACTGCTTACATGGATAACACATTAGTTACTTGCAAATAAAATATGTAGTGTACACAGAGCTTAAATGTGCAGTTAATGAACACAAATTTACTCCTTTTAATGAGAATCATAGTTTATTTTAAATCACTTTACCTTTTAATGGGAATCATAGTTTATTTTAAATCACTTTAACAACAGTATCATTTTTAGTGATGGGTAGAATGAATCTGACTGCAAAACTTGGACATTTTTTAAAAATGAACAGTACTTCTAAGTATGAAAAAATGCATATACAGAATGAAGTCCTTGAAAAGAAGAAGTTGATTTGCACCCCTTACATCAAGACAGGAGATGTAAGTATTGTTAAAACATCTTGCATTCAAGACAATTCAGTTTCATGAGTGTAAATTAGAAGCTAGTAAGCTATGATATGGGAGGACATTTTGATTTCAGTACCATACAATAAAGCAGGTTGTGATAACTTTAAAATGTTAGCTGTTGTAAAATGTGCAGTTTATTCACTCCGATAACAAAAATTAAAACATACATGTTTATGATGGGTGTCTCCATGCATTCTCAATTCAGAAACTAGGTGGACTTGCATTCTTTTTAAAAGTATCCACTATATGCCACCAACATAAATTCCTCAATGTCACTGAAAAATGCACCCCAAAAATTGTGGTTGATGTAACCTTTAAGATTCTTTAGTAATTTATTGAATTATTTTTGTAGAAGCAGAGCCCATATTCTAACTCAATGATCAAACTACTGTAGCAAAAAAGGAGAAAACCATAAAAAGTGTGACAATTTGTCCCACATAATCATGCAGAAGAGCTGACCCATGCCAAACCTTCTGGTAATACTAACTTCAGGTATTTCAAATCAGTGATATTGCTTAGGCTTTTACATACATTGATGAGAATGGACTCCTTTCTTAAGTCTGGGCATAATTAAAGTGCTTGAAATCAATTTTGCTTCAGTGTTTGACATATGATATGAGTGTTCTACTCAGCTCCTGCAATATACACAGAATGGCCTCTTTTTGCCATTCATAACAGGTTACTTTTATTGGTAGCATATTTAGATATATTTGAATATTATTTTTGTATTACTCTAGTTGTTCTTACTACAACTGGAACTATCTGTGCGTATCCTTATGCCACATTGATCTGTTGTCTGCAAGTCCTGATATTTTATAACTTTATGTCTTTCAGTTTGTAACACACTGTGATCACTGGGTGTAGCAACTTCAATAATCAAAGCTATTTCTGTCTTTGTCTCTTGAACTATAATATCCAGTGTGTTTGCTTCTTCCTTCTTAGCTGCTAGTATGGGGTGGTCCCATGTAATCATTACTTTATCATTCTCCACAATCCTTTGCAGTTCATTTTTTCAATGTCTCTCAGCTGCCTCTGTGTTGTAATGTTTACAAAGTCTCCAGTGTAACAACCTTGCCGCAATGTTATGTCTTTCAGTGAACAAGCCTTCAGCCATGAGTATATTGCAACCTGCAGCAAGATTTGTATCGGTTTTGAGTTCTGTACTACAAAACTTACATTAGTCTGTATTTCTTGCCTTTTCCACAGATTTTACAAACAGTTTAGTATGCAATTCACTGTCTTGGGCTGACAATATTAACATGTCATCTTTTGGTTTAACTTTGCCCCGTTAATATGCAGCTGTTCCAGCACATCTCTGTACTTCTTGCTATAATTGTGATCTTGACATTTATCTTTTCTTTTCTGCAGTCACATTCATTACATTGCATTCTTTCTGCTGCTTTTTTTACATTTTCCATTGCCAGCTGTTTTTTATCCACATATGGCTGGACTTTCATGCCTGCTTTTTTGCTAAAGGCTTCTGCAAACCTGAGCAAAGAGGTCATCTTGGATTTATTTTGTTCATGTTTTAAAACTTTTAATATGTTTGGATATGATAAAACATATAATCACTGACCTACATACACACACACACACACACACACACACACACACACACACACACACACACACACACACACACACACACACACACACACGCACACACACACACCCACACACACACACACACACACACACACACACACATATATATATATATATATATATATATATATATATATATATATATATATGTCTACAATACACAATCAAAAATGTAGAAAGCCAAAACCCATATGGCTGAGACCATATCTTCGACGTCCGCAATTTCGAACATGCAAAAATAAAAAAAATACGCAACAGTAGCTCACTTTCTAACTGTTAGCAACCAACCACATCCCCTGTAACTTTAATATACCAATTCTGAGATTGCACTACAGTGCGGAAATGGAAATATTTCCATTCTGCACTGCACATGGTCAGGATTCCAAAAGTTGAACATATGGTCTTGGCCATATGGGTTTTGACTTTGTGGCATTTCAACCATGTGTAGATGACCTATATATGTATATATATATATATATATATATATATATATATATATATACACACATACATACATGCATATATATATATCTATATATCTATATATATATATATAGAGAGAGAGAGAGACAGAGACAGAGACAATTTCAAACAGGCCCATGTCCCTGTAGGCTAAGGTATATGTAATCTTGGCAAACACTGGTTATTCTTCAGCATTTGATGTTCATGGCATGATTTTTTTATTTTGCTTTCCTCTCAAGCTTATCGGTCTTTTTTTTTTTTCTGGTCAATCCATCACCCCCAAAGTAATATATCAAAACAGGAAATGCAAGTTGATTTATAGCTTTAACTTTATTCCTAAATGTCAAACCAATTCTCAGTATTAATTTTAGTCTTGTAAAATATTCCTTACTGAGCTTTGTTCTCATTTTTTCATGCTGTTTCACTTTCCCATTCATTTATTCTAAGATATGTGAACATGCCTTCTTGTTTCAAATTTTTTATACTGAATTCCACCCCTAGTTTTATATTTTTTGTTTTTTTTAATTTTTCTCTTTCAAATGTTGCTTCTGCCCATTTGTCAAGGTTAAATGGCATTACTATTTCATCTGAGAAGGCTTCAACAACTTGTAGTTGCTCCTTCAGGTTTTTATCTGATATTTAGGTTATCCACAAAAAACAGATGAGATATCCTTTCAAGTGATGATTTTCTTGGAGCTGACTGAATCTCTTCCCCAGGCTGTTGAGTATATAGTTTAATAGCTCAAGAGCAAGACAAAGCAATAATAGTGACAAAGAATTACCCTGAAATATTCTATCCTGGAATTCTACACCTTGGATAGCAATTTGCCTTTTTTGTGTTTCAACTGCTAAGTGGTTTGCAATGTCTTTATTGTAACTGCAATACAATTTATCAGTGCATGATTGATCTTGCACATCTGTAAGATTCTATAATCCAGATGTGAGGAATGCTATCAGATGTTTTTCTGTAATCTATCCATGCCATACAGAAGATTTATGTTCTTTTTACAGGTGTCTACTATGTTTTATGTAACAAAAGATAATCCTTTGTTCCATATAAATCTCTTTTATTTCCCTTCTGTTCTATGGCCATGACTGAATTTTTATCTAAGGGACTATATATTCTGTACGAATCATTTTGTTGAATGATTATCTGTCTATAATTCTTAGGGCAATCTTCAGGTATACTTTTAAACTTGAGTATGTTTTTTTCCATTGTTAGCCAGACTGGTGTCACTTCATGGTGTACATGTAAACCGTTTTTACTCAAGACTAAATCACAGTGCAAAAATGACAATACCTTTAACCAAAAGTTAGGTACAGCATGTGGACCGGGCATTTTTCATTTGGCAGCCTTTCTTAACTTTCTCTCTGTGTCAGTAGGAGTTACTTCATTCCAATCACTATCTTGTACATCACAGTCTCTGCATTGTTCTTTTACTTTTTTTATCCCATCAGCCCTTATTGTGCTTGACTGGGCCCTCATAGATATTTCTCTAGAATGCCTTAATTGCCTTCTGTTCTTGGTGGTCTCTCAACTATTCTTGTTTTCTTTCTTTCTTAACAGCTTGTAAAATTTTTTAGCGTCATCCCTAAACTGTTTGTTTCGTATATTTTCTTTACATTTCTCAGTGTATCTATAGCGTAACTCAAGTCCTGCTTTGTATGGATGTTCTGTTTTTGTTTTAGATCATTCATTTTCCTATTAATTTTTCAGATTGATTTTCCTTTTCTGCATTCTTTCAATACTAATAATTCTTTTCTTAACTGTTTCACAAGTGTTTTTAGTTGGTGCTTCCGTTGTGGTGATCTATTTGCCTCTTTAATATCCTTTACTAGTTTATGCTTTCTTGGTAATATTTTGTCTGTACTTAGTTTCACTGCTCAATAATGTATTCTTTTAATTAATTAATCTCTGTTGATAGTTCCACTTATTTTATTAATCTGGCTTATTAATTTTCTGACAATCTATGTCCTATTCACTTTTGACAGCCTTTGTATCACATAAGCATTGTTATATTTATCCATTTTTATCAAATCCTTCAGGTCTTCTTTTAAATTGTTTTCTTCATGATTGAAAATGTCTTCCGCGGTTTGTGCGTCCTGATGTTTTTACCATGTGTAGAAATATCTTGGTTTTGAAATGACTGTGACATTTTGTTTTGTGAAACATCTTTACTACTTTCAATGTTTAACTGACTTAACAAGTGATTTTCTCTATTTCTGCACTGTTCCACTTCCTCTGCCCCTTCTTTAAGTTTACCTGTCTTAAACCACCATTCTGAAGTGGCCTTTCCATCTTGGATTCCCATTCACATCTTTCATTTCGTAACTGATCTTTTTCTTTGTTTCCAAACTCCTCCATTTCTGTATCAAACCATTTACTTGTCAGCACATTAGACTGCTGTGCTACTATTCTTTTTTTGTAACATTTACCATGTCTGGTGCCTTTGCCTATATGTACTTTTAAATATTTTTGGCTTTGCTTTATGATTTTTAGTTAACATTGATTTCTTTTCTGCCTATAAACTGTACCATATTAGGTGTTGTTTCTCTCAGGTTAATTGCTCTTTCTTTTTTAATATTTTTATTTGGTTTTAGAACAATAGATAAATCAAGTATAAAACAAATACATAGGTCCACAGCTGATCAATATAGCAAATTTATACATATTAGCAACAGTTAATATTTTTCAAGCAAGTCTTTTAAGTTTAAGCCAAGATTTATATGAATGTGTAATATTAGAAGTTCTCATCTTTATAGTATGCAATTCACTACTACAAACAAATGTTGCCAAACTAATAAATCCAGCATTGGAGGGGGTAATTTTCCTTTTCCGATTTTTAGTAATTACTTTTCTGGCTATAGCAAGAATAGACCAAAGAAGAGGCACTTGGGGTTTTGGAATTATCTCATTGATCAGAGCATTAAATAAAACAAATGATTTTAAAATATTACATCTATCTGACCATAGAGTTTGAATGAAGATATTAATTCTAGCAGGATGACTGATGTGATAAGATTCCTTTGGAAGACTTGACATGTATGGGCAGTCTATTCCAGAGTCTGGGGAGTCTCTGGGTCAGGAACCTATCCCTCCAGTATGTTTTGTTTATTGTGATGACAAGGTTTAGATCCCTGGAGCTTGTGGTTCTGAGGGATTGGGATTTCTTTAGGTGTAGCATGTCCAACAGCTCTGGGTTTGACATGGCCTTGTATGTTAAGCAGAGATATGCAACAGAGTATAGCTGGAGTTTTTTAAGGCGATCAGCATACTGCATCTGCTTTAGGCCTGTGATTCTTTTAATGAGGTATTTCTGCGGCCTTTCCAGTTGTTGCAGATGTTTTGAGAGGGACATACCAAATGGGTTGTTGTATTCTATAATGCGTCTAATGAGGGATGAGTACAGTGGGACAATGACCTCCTTTTTTCTGGATGGAAAGCCCTTAGTGATGAGGTGTGCCACATAGAAGGATTTCCTGAATGTTGTGATGATGTGGTTATCGAAGGTGAGACCACTATCCACCTGTGTCCCTAAGTCTCTTATCACACTTTTGGTGTTTAGTGTACTGCCACCAATGTGGTAATTCACGGGTACATGTGTTTTTCCCAAAGGGGGTAACTATACATTTCTTGGCATTGAGCTTCAGCCCATGGCTCTGGCATCAAACATCTGTTTCTGCAAGGCCCTTTCTTAGAGTATCCACATCATTTGGGGATTCAATAATGGCTGCCAGTTTGCAGTCATCTGTGTCCCTTAATGTTGGTCTGTACTTCAGAGAAATAGATGCCAAACAAGACCGGTCCCAGGACTGAACCCTGAGGTACTCCACTTGTCACTTGTCTGGAGCTGGATTTGGAGTCAACTACTTTTACAGTCTGGGTTCTGTCAGTAAGCCAGTTGGCAACCCATCAAGTGACGTAGGGATTAATGCCCAGCTTAGTAAGTCTATCTATGATTCCAGAGTGGGGGAATGATGTCAAAGACCTTGGAAAGGTCCAGATAGGCTGTGTGGACCACCTTATCTTCGTCCACGTCTCTGGAGACTGATTCAAATAAGTCAATCAGGTTCAGGAGACAAGATCAGACCTTCACAAACCCAAACTGGGTGGGGTCCAGTGTTTGAAGGTTGCCAATGTCTGTGTTTATAAGTTCCATGATAATACATTCCATGGCCTTGCAGATCAGGCTCATCAGACTGATGGGGTGGTAGTTCCTGGGATCCAAGGTAGATCCACCCTTGCGGAGTGGGCTAACTGTAGCTGTGCACCACTCAGTGGACACGAAGCCTGAGGTGAGGCTATGATTAAACCTGACACTTAGGTGAGGTGCCAGCTCATTTTGTAGTTCATGTAATACACAGCCCGGGATGTCACCTTGTCCCATGGATGCTGTATTCTTAGCTTTGGAGAGTGTGTTTTTTACCTGTGTGGCCGTTATTACTGGAATTTGGCAATTTTCCGGTATTGAGATGGGCCATTTAGGGGGTGAGAGGGGGGTGAAGTTGGCACTGAATTAATCTGCCATGATATTGGCAATATACTTGGGATCAGTATATTTAATGCCATTCTGTTGTAGCTCAGAGCAGATCTGAGCATTGCCATTTAGATTCTTGACATAGTTATAGAATGCCTTTGGAATCTTTGACAATTTTATTTTCATAACTAGCTTTGGAATGTGTCCATTCAGCTATTATTTCAGAATCTATTTGATTTATACATAACTGTAATTTTGTTAGGAGTGACAAAAGCTCTGTGTAAGAATTTCCAAGTAAAAATTTTCCAATATAATAAAGATGTGGTTTTATATGTAGATTTTAGTGTTATTATTTTCCTGTATTCTTCAGAGAAGTCTTCATTATTAATTTTTGAGGAATAATTCCAATAGGAATTGTCTAAATATGTGAAATGTAACTTAAGAATTTTATACATTTATGACAAATATGATTTATTTTTCATTGCTTTATTATTGATACTTATTAAGAATGCCAATAATTTGGGGAAAATGTCTTATCTAGGTTAAATACCATATTTATACCTGTGTTCACAAAGTTTCTAAATATTTGTAAAGTTAACCAATTCTCAGAATCCTGATTGTATTTGGACCTTAAATTTTTAACAGAATATGTATCAGTACAGTCTAAGAATTGATGCTAAATGTTGCAAATACCCATCAATTTTTTTTCTCTCTCCCTTCGTACTTCATTTTTTTGCTTCCGTTTCAAACTCACTCAATGTTTTCTTGTCTACATATTGGTTTATTTTCATTAAGTCAATTAAGTATCTTAAATTGGCATCTGTAATTTTTGCCATTTCAATGATTTTTCTCTTCTGTATTTTTCCTTGCACCTGCTCCGTAACCCTTTTTCAAGAATTCTGGGTTACATGCATAAAAGAAATAAAACATTTTTTTGTCCTCAAGTGTCCATTTCTCCATTTCCATGCATTTTGCCCTGCTGGTCAGTTTTTTAACTTTTTTTGCACTACTATTTTATTTATTGCTACAGTGGGGCCCTTTATTGAATCAGGGCCTAACAAAGCAACAAGATATCTTGCATTCCTAGAAGACTCTGCACTAGCTACTCTACAAACCCTGATCCTATTGCTTTTGCCAGGGCTACACACTTTTTCTGGGATGAGTGTACTCAGGTCTTTCTTTCTTCCTTATTTTTTTCATGATATATATGTCAGTCTGTATATATAGGTCTCACCTTGATGGGATTTAGTAAACACAGAACAACCACATGCAGATACCTACCAAGGCTTTAAGATGGTTTTAGTACAAAACAAGCTCTCACTTTCCTCTTATTTTTTTGCACCGTTTTCATCTCTTCATCCAGGCAGTGTAACATGACCGAATATCATACGGAGTAAAGAAGCATTCCTGAATTACATTACCATCAGACTCACTGGTCTGCTTCAGTCAAGAACTAAAATGACTGCATCCATAATATAGTTCTTAAATGTAACCACAGTGGGTTTCTCCATGGTTTTCAGAGTAATGGGTAAATGCTTCATTCAGCTAGGCATGTGCAGGTAGTCCAATGGTGCAGCTGTTAGCATTCTGAACTCACAACAAGAGGTTCTCCAGTTTGATTTTTGGCTAGGGTGCCTTCTGTGCAAAGTCTGCATTTCCTCCCTGCATTCCCGTGGGTTTTCTCTGGGTGCTCTATTTTCCTTCCACATTCAAAAGACATGCATCTGGAGCATTTCTCCCTGGACCTCCTCTGGAAATGGGCTCTGTCCCAGTCGGACCTTTTCCGGTAAACAAATGTTAGAAATTTTTTGTGCCCTTTATCTAAACCATATAAGTAAGATGTTCTTCACGCAGCTATACACACAGCTCATCAAATATGTTATAATTCCACTTAAAGTTATAAAATGAATTACATCATCACTGATGTTCTGTTTCACTTAAATATATCCCATCACAATCTGTTTGCAGTATGTGGAACTCTGCAATTAAACTCTGAAAGTGGGAAGAAGGCAACTATGCAGTTTATCAAGCACCCTTCTAATAAAATAAAATGCTTAACAAAGTTTGTCAAACATCTTTCAGCATACTTACAGATTAGTCATATGCTACAGTATTACAGTATTAACAGCCATCACTACAGGACAGAAAATTAAGCATTTTCATACCTTTAAAAGCTGTAATACACTTCCCTCTGGCTGTCTCTCTCTCTCTCTCTCTCTCTCTCTCTCACACACACACACACACACACACACACACACACACACACACACACACACACACACACACACACACACACACACACACACACACACTTTGCTTTTGCCCACTGTCTGTGCTGTGCATCAGTGCTGTGTTACAACTTTAAGATCTATAAAACACTTTGCACTATTACCCTTCTGTAAATTGGAGTTCATTGGGACAGTTAAAAACTCGGTCATCAATCACAACTACTTGTTAATATGTTTTTGAAATGGATTCAAGGAATTCACCCATGCAGAGAAAGGTTTTTGAATTAATTTCTTGAACACATTAACAAATTGACAGCTGATCTGATTATAATCTTTAATATGCTTGTCAGTAGCTGATAAATTGATCTAAATTCCCCTGTTAGCATCAAATATGAGTCCCTGAAGCACAGCTCACTATAGTATTCTACATTTATAAAACTAATCCCAACAGCATAATAGGGCACTTTGACTGGCAGGACATCTCTCATATAAATTGTTGATAATTAATCCCTATTGAACCTGCTGTTGATCATTATTAAAATGGTATTTGGAAGTATGTAAACATTCCTTTATTACAAATGTGCACAGATGCATCCAGTGTAATACAGAAAATGGTTTACATTTGCTGATTTTATTAAAGAATCAGAAAACTGATCACTTACTGACAGCATGGCCATGTATTCACAGGAGTAGCAGCACATCATGGGAGGCCCTCAGCAATTCTCAGCCCTTTTAATTAAAACATAACATTTTGCTGAACCTCATTCAAATTTTGTGATTACTTGATTAAGTAAATGATCAATAAAAGCTGACATCTGATTCAGAGAAATAAGCCCTGCTTTCACCTCAGCCCAGACAGGTTTCATTAGCTGCCAGGTTGCTCATCCTGGTAGGAGTTTGTTGTGTGAAGTCACTGCATCAGTTCCACCTCTCAGCAAACAGGGAACTTCCAGCTTGCCTCCCACTGACACAGTAATTTACAAAGTAGTACTTCACAATACAATCTGGCTATGTGTGGGGAAACAAGTTGTCTCTACTTTAGCACATATGCTGGCACCGAAAGGATGAGGCAGGGGGTTTAGGGGTAGCAAAAATGATGGACTTCAAGCAAACATCAAAGGGAAAACAATCATCAACTTCAACTTAGCTGAGTAAAACATTGTGATACCCGTAATCCAGTACTGCTCTACACTCTTTGACAAGGGGGGCTGGAGACACATGCTGGGACTTGGGAGGGGTGAATCAAACTACAGAAAAAGACAAAAAGCTGGATGGAGGTTAACCATTCCTAGGCTTTATCCTTTAGTACACTGTTAAAAGGCATTATTAACACCCAGTAGGATACGTGGTGCACAGTTAGGCTGTGCATTCAAGAGATGTAGAAATCCATCACACGTTTTACTTGACATTGGTGAGGCTGCACCTGGAGTGCTATGTCTGTTTGGCAGCTGTACAACTGTGAAAGAGAATGGTGGATCTAAAGAATAGGGAACAGATTAGGAATCATGTCAAGTGGGGACTGGAGGAAGGCAGAAGCACAGAAGGGATATGAGTGACAGGTGAAAATGGGAATGATTCAAGACTGACTTCAGCATATATTATTTCTCTGGAAAGGTGTTGTGACTTTGGAACACTGCTTCAGTCATCAGAATTGTGTCAATTAGGGAAAGTATTTAGGGATGCTTAAAAGAGATGGTTGTAGGGATACAGTAGATGGAAAGAAGCTATGGCATGGTCTTACTCCCTTAGCATGGGCATGTGCTCTTATTAGATGTCAGAATATGAGAATATGTATAAAATATAGTAAACATATCTTCCATATAGTGTGGAAATATTTCAGATCTGCAAAGGTCAGCTAACAGAGGGTATACTTTGTATATACTTCAAACATATGAAAAACTACATTTGAAATTATTTTGGCCAAAATTTTCTACAAAGGTTACTATACTGCTCAGCAATGAAATGATAATTCTGTGTATAGTGGAATGCCATGTTGTTTCTTTCAGCTGTAACATGTGAAGAACCTCCACCACTAACTGATGGAGTATATGAACTGGAAAAAAATAAGCAGGATATTGAAGTCGGAACAATTGCCACTTATAGATGTATCAAAGGTTAGCAGACTGGGGAGAAATCTATTGTTTGTAATAGCTTAGGAAACTGGAGTGGCCCACCATTGACTTGCAAATGTACGTTTTGCCCTATTTATGGGTAAAACTGTGATAAAACAATGATGTTCAAAGTAAATTGTTTTGTTCAGAAGATCATTGAGATTTTAATATATAGATATAGAACTAGTATCACACAGTTGTGTCAATGACACTTGTAGGTATTCACAAGTATAAAAAAGCCCAAATTCTATGTGATATATCACCGATCATAATCTGTCACTGTGATATTTTGTATCTTATTCAGAAAGACATGAAGAGTTTTAGAAGAGATCCTTCTGTAACTTACATCTCAGCAACTATACTTTGAGTGAATTATGCCAAATGGAAAGGAATCTCGACCTATCTTAAAATCTGGGAAACACAAATGTCAAAGTGCCTTTTCTATTCCCTTTCTAGGATCAGAATTCTGCTAGAAACTGGGGCAAACATTTTGTTTTTGTGTTTTTTTTAAGTATCTTTGGTTCCCTTTGGGACATCATTTAATTGGCATGCCTCCCAGGGCAACATGTCCATGCCAGGTCTACCAGCGTATCTCCTACCACCCGCATTTACTTGGGTAATGCTGGGGCTGATTGTGGATCCTATAGGCATCCTGGAGGCTCAGCTGTCTTTGCATTCTTTCTTGGGAGCTTCTTTATATGCCCTACTAACCCCCTGCCCTGCCTCCCATGCTCCTCTTTTATGTCTGTGGGCAACTTCCCTCTTTGCACATATGCCTCCTCTAATGGAGCATCATCGACAAATACCCTTTTACCTCAGACAAGCATGCTCATTCCCCTCTGCTGCTACATCTGTCACCTGAGCCACTAATCAAACTTAGATTGACTAAACCACAGAGAGCTTTATCTCTTTATGCCACTGGAGTGGTCTGGGACAAACACTTTTGAGAAATTAGATAACACTTCACAAAACCTAGGGAATCAAAAAATAATTGTAGAAGTAGAAATGATGGGCTTAAAGCAATTATCAGGGTGAAGACCATAGTCAGCTTCAACTTACTTGTGTAAAACACTAGGATACATGTAAACCAGTACTGCTTCGACTCTCTTTGTGAAGAGGGGAGGGGAGTTATATGTTAGGAGGAATAACCCAAGGGATAGCAAAAGATGAAAAGGTTGATGGAGTTTAATCATGCCTGGACTTATTCATCTAGTACACTGTTAAAGGACATTAGTAACATGCAGCACAATGCTAGGAACATGACTAGGGTAGTGGACTCAAGAGATGTAGAAATAATCGTCCCTTTTTACTTGGTATTGGTGAGACTGCACCTGGAGTCTTGTGTCGTGCTTGGCAGCCATGCAATTGTGGAGTGGAAAGGAGGAGATAAAAAATAAGGAACAACTTTGCATTCATGGATTATGTTCCCTGGAAGACAGATATGAAATTCTAAGATTTGGCTATACTACCCTATTATGTCAAATGTGTGGGGCAGAGACAGGAGGGACATGAGTGACAGGTGAGAATGATTCAAGACTTACTTAAGGAATTATTATTTCTCAGGGAAGGTGTTGTGACATTGGAATACATTGGTTGTAAGTTAGTTGAGGTATTTAGGGATGCTTTAAAGAGATAGAAGTAGGGGTGGAGTATGAGCAGGACTAGGATAGATGCACAGAAGCTAGCTGATGGTCTTAATCCCTTAACATCTGCATGTCCTCTTATTAGATGTCTGAAAATGTACTTATCAAATATTTCAAATTTATCTTTTCCATATATTCTGGGAATATGTCACATTTAGAAAGACCAGCTAGATGAAGGCACTTTATATATACTTCACATGTATGAAAAAATGCATTTAAAACTATTTTGAACAACATTATCTACAATGATCACTGTACTGCTTAGTAAATAGATGATATTTCTGTGTGTAATGAAGTACATTATGTTTCTTGCAGCTATAACATGTGAAAACCCCCCATCAATAACTGATGGAGAGTATGAACTGGAAGTACATAGCCAAGATATTGAAGCTGGAACTATAGCCACTTATAACTGTATTAAAGGTCATCTTACTGGAGAAAAATCTATTGTTTGTAATAGTTCAGGAATTTGGAGTGGCCCACCACCATCATGCAAAGGTACATTGTTTTCTATTTATGGGTAAAAAAATGACAAAACAGCATAGATTAAACTGTTCTAATCTTAAAGTCATTGAGTGGTTTAATTTACAGGTATAGAACTGGCATTGTCAGCTTGTTACTGCCAACTGTAGTAACATTAGTTGTAGGTATTCATACATGTAACACAGCCATGTGTATGCCTTGTCACAGAGGTATAAAACAACCTTTTTGCCTTGCCATACTACATTAGAACTGTCACTCATGGTTTGTTACAAACAACACATAACTGCCACTGGTGGTGTATTACAATTACAACAATGCTCCTTATAACTTGTTACCCAAGCTTATCTCTGCCACTGGGATTTATCTCATAGTTATATCACTGCTTGTGGTGGCTTATCACACACTGACAACACTACTGTAAGAGGCTCATCACATATACAGTGTATCCCATACATCACAGGCTGGTGATATGGAGGTACTTGAAGATTTGCAATAGATAACGTAACTTGTGACAAGGCACTACCAATGGTACTAGTGGCCTATAAGAAGGTACCATCATTTGTGATCTCTAGCACATCTGCAACACTGCCGCTGATTTTTCACACAGAGTAAAGGGAAGAGCATGTCTGCTGCAACAGAAAGCCTGTCACATGTTGCAAGGGAAATCCACTTTTATCGAACACAATGAGACACTGACAGAATCCCTTTTTTAATAAGCTGGCATTTGGTACTAACTGTACAGCTACAACTGAGACATAAGTAACTAGAGACTCTATATGGAATAAAATAAAGGCAAGAGAAAGGACAGGCTAGAAAGAAATTTGGAGCAAGGATAAAAACTGTTGGAAAAAAAATCTGGGTTAAAGATACTAATCTTCTATTTGATCAAATTTTTACAGTTACTTGTATGTGTTTTTTTAAAGACAGGTTATTTTTAAAGATGTTTGTTTGCTTGTTTGTTTGTTTTTTAAGTAGCCAGCTTTTACAAATTCTATCACTGTCCCCAAAATGCCTGAAGCAAACATTCTACAGCACTCTCTGCTCTATCATTTATCTATCCTGGTGTCTGTCAACACCTCTCCACACCCTGCTTTACCTTGAAAATATTGGAGCACTCACTGGCCAAGTCTTTTTCTTCCATTCCTACTTTCTGTTATATGCATTACAAATATTTATTCCCCTTCCTAAACCATTCTTCTAACCCTCTTTTGAGTTGCAAATTTGTTGTTCTGCTTCTCTACGTCCTTGCCTGTTCAACCTCCTACCTCATCTATTTCACCTCTTGTAAACTCTGTCTTTGGACATAATGAATGGCCTCACATTGTTATCTAGCTGCAGTTCTCTTTTCTTCTTTTCCACTTTTTGACTATTCCTTATACACTTGTCTATAGCTCTGTGAAGTTTATCAATGACTCATTCCCGTAGAATGCTTACTCAATCAACTTGCCCCAGACTTCTAACACAGCTTCACTGCCCCCCCCCCCAAGGTCATCATCATCCAGTCCCCAAACTTTACAGTGTCACCTTCATCTTTGTATACTCACCCTTCCCTCACTCTAGAGCTTACAGCAGAGTGCTGACTGCCAGCTAACACTATCCTCACCAGAACAGCAGTGCCCCCCCACACACACACATCCAGGTTTATTTTGCTCTTACTAACCTGGTGCTTGAATTCTCACAGTCAGCACTTGGTTATACTAATGGCAGAATGTGAATCTGTCATATGAATCCTAGCCCACAGATTTATTCATTTCAGTATCTCAGTTTCCTCCCCTGATGTGTCACTGTGAACCACCATTATTTTCTCCTTCCTCTAGTTTAACCATCAAACTACTTTCCCCTTAATTTAAACCCTGCCTGCTGGTTTACCTCCTCATGAGGTAGTGTTGCTCCAACCTTACAATCTCACAGTTCATTCCACTCTTAATGTAAACTGTACTCTACCTCCACTGTGACCTTCTCTGTCTTTTCTCAACTTCCTGTACCCAGGTGCTCCCATGTTCTACCTCATCTTGTTAAAGGCCCATGTTACTATGAAACCAACAATGCCCACCTTTCTCATCTTGTAGCACTGCTTCTATCTTCCCAACCAGGCTCCTTGTTGCACCTCCATGGTAATGGTATCAAATCATGTTCTGAGTCATGTTTGTTTACTCCTCTGCAATACTGAGTTTTAGTACTCCGTGGGTTTATCATAGGTAAAGTCCTGTCACTAATACCTTATGCAGCTGTATAACAGTCAGCTAAGAGATTCTGAAACATGAAAGAATAATGAACTTGTAGAAAAAGAGGCCACACAAATGGAAAATGAAAGTCAATGCATGGGAGTCATTCTCAATGATAGTCACCGGGTTAATTATCTAGTTGTAGTAACCAGAGAAGCTCGCAAGCAGTGATGATGTCTTTTGATGGAAATGATATTCATAAATGTGTCAAAAAATTTCATGTCCAATGAAAGTGCTAAGATGCAATCACTAACTGATACTGGCTAGCTAGTTTACATGCACTGCAACATAATTATATTATAACCCTACATGGACTCCATTAATCATATCAGCAGCTGTATAAATGTGGACAAAATGTGACTCGATGAGTAACTGGAGGCTATAGAATGGAGTATTGAGGGAAAATTAAGACATATGACGAAAAAGTAAATGGTTTAACCAAGAAGATAACTTTAAGGGTATGAACAACTGCATAGATAAAAAGGCCTTCTCAATACTTTGCATATTCAGATCTTTAGCAAAGAGACTACCATATGCCTTAGCAGGGTAGAGTACATTTTCAGAGGACTTTTAGGCCTCTTAAGGTATTCTTGTACTTGTTTTTTGTAAAATGCATTAATTTAAAGTCAACAGATTCTACCCCAAAATTTACTACTGCTTAGTCACTTTTTACATAGGAAATTGCTGCTGGTACAGGTTCTACTCATGTGCAAAAAGAGATTCAAAATATTTGGGTTTTCTTCTTTCTCTACCGTTGTATGGCCATGAAGTTAGTGTATAAAAGTAGGGAGGGGTGTGGGCATTGGGAAAACATGTCTACCTACAACTTTTTTTTTTTTTTTTTTGCTGTTTTCACTGAGTTAGAGCTATGGCTAATACTCGAGGTTTCAGTGAAGTGACTATCAGTAAAACACAGGGGAGTCATTCTTGGCCAAGAGCACATTATTCTGATGTCTCCAAAAAAGATTTCAATAATATAGAATTATTTTCTGATAAAAGGTTTTATTGTGCAGACCCATAATCCATCATACTTCATCTTCATTAGGCAGTAATAGAATTTACTAGATACATCTAACTTTATAAACTTTTAAATAATTTCTTGTGAAACTGAATCTACATTTGTGTTTTCAATATAAACAGATGTTACAAAGTTTAATAGCTATGATGAAAATATTTTGTTTCTTAATATATTACTGACATGTCAACTTTACCCTCCAATCAGTAATAGATATATGAACTTGAAGAAACTTGAAATGATATAAGGCTGCAGACAGATGTCACCTATAAGTGTATTAAAGGTTTTCTCAGTGGAGGCACCACTACTTAATGTATCAGTTTTGTGCCATGGAATCGAGCTGCACCATCGTGCAAAGATGTTTACTTTCTTCCTCTGCAAAACAGTGTAATTTGCAGAATAATTTTTTTCAAAAGCTGTTTTGCTCATATATTAAATAGATTGGATTCTGAATTCCAGTGGCAGATAGAATAAATTAACAGTAATGGCTGGTCACAAAGTTGTAATGCTGTTACTCTTGGTTTGTTAAACAGCCCATGTCTCATGATGGCTTGTAATACAGATGTACGTCTGTCACTGATGATCTGTCACGCAGTTGTACCAGTGGCTGTGTACTAACTCAGAAATGTACCATGTGTGCTTGGGACTGTACAATCTATGAAGAAATACTGCCCAATGGGAACCCTGATCACTGCTGCAGTAGCTTTAGCTATATGGGTTATATCCTGCAAAGGATATAACAGATGGCCAGCTTCCAAAGCTTCGGGGCACCTTCCACACACCCAAACTATCAAGAAGCATGAACTGAGCTGACTAATATAAACATTTGGGTATGAAGCCTTCAGAGCTTGCCTGCCAGCAGAGATAGGAAGGCTGAGCCCTGAAAGGGCAATGGTAGGAAAAACAAAAATATATACACACATCCTAGCATAAAAACATGCAAAATAACATTTGTGAGGGTCTGCTCTCATCCTGATCAGCTTGTCTGCCACAAAATTGTGTTCTGATGGAATGTAGAATACCTGTAGAGTGATATTGTGTTGTTAAGCTATATCCCAAGCTAATATGACTAGTCTGCAAAGGGGTAAGACAAGTTTTCCCCTTGCTTGTTGATGTACCACATGACTGTGGCATTGTCTGTAACCAGTTGAAGAGGACATGGGGACCAAAGATGGTTGAGAGAGATGAGTGCCTTAATCAGGGCAAGCATCACCTTGATATTCATGCGCTTGCATATGTCCTTGGTGTCTCACACTCCCTGTACTTTTATCCCTTCTGAAACTGCTCTCCAGGCAAAGCTTGAAGCATCTGTGGTGATACACTGGTTTGGAGCATGGAGGAAGAAGAGGAGACCTGGATTTAAGGATATCAGTTTTCTTGGTTTAGTTTTGTTTTTTTTTTTTATTCTTCTTGCCGCAACCCCCTCTGCAGGGGAACTTTTTTTTTTTTGATTCTCTACCAAAAGATTTCTCTTCTGACAAACCTCAGCGCTGGAATCAGAAAAGATAAAGGGTGTTGACGCTGGGACCAAAGGTATTTCAGATACCACTGTATCCTTCTCGTAGGGATGCCCCCCCCCCCCCCCATTGTAGAAGGAAGTACAAAATCACAAAAACTGATAGGCCAAAAAAGAGCCATAAAGACAATAGAGTGGACTACTGAGGATAAGAAAGAAATTCTGTGTTATTATTATTGTGCAAGATGCCCAGAATTTCCAGACAGAAAGATTAAGACAGAAATTAGAAGAAAGAAAAATACTTCCACCAGAAACATTGTCAGAGGCTTCAAATAAAAATGTATCTTCATTAATACAATAGGTTTATGAAAATCATTATATATCATTGGGCCATTTGGAAAAAGAAGCAACTGAGGAAGTGGGAAAATATAAAGAACAAAACATAGAAACATCTGAAAGGTGTAAAAAAGAAATATGGACATGGGAAAAAAAGAGAGATCTGACATGGTGCAATATATATGCAAAGGAGAAAGCCAAATTAATCAATCTAAAAAAGGCAACCCAAAGATATTCAAAGAGCAATAAAGGCAAAAGCATCCAGATATGGAAAATTTCACAATACAAAAAATAAGATCACAAAGAGAGAATATAGAACAGAAGATTTGTAAAGTAGAAGTTAAAAAAATAGAAGTTGAAGTTATGGAATACCTGTCAAGCGAATGATTTAGTGTAGAAAGTCTAACACAGGTTATATCATAGTATGATGGAACAACGAATCCTTAAAGTAAAGAGAAACGAGGAGCAGGGGACATCTGAAGAAGAAATATGGACCTGGGAAAGAAAAAGAGATGTAATATGGTGCAATATTTATGCAAAGGAGAAAGCAAAACTAATCAATGCAAAAAGAGCATCACCAAAGATATTTACAGAGAAATACAGACAAAGGCATCCAGACATAGAAAATTTAACAATACAAAAAATAAGAAAACAAAGAGGAAAAGTAGGTTATTAGTAATGTAGAAGTAAAAGAAATAGAAACTGAAGTTATGGTTTACCTGCAAAGTGAAGGATTTAGTGTAGAAAATCTAACTCTGACAACATCATAGCAGGACAGACCAATGCATCCCCAAATTAATGAGAAACTAGTGGAGCGGGAAACATCTGATCAGTTGCCATATGAAAATACCTTGGAGCCTTCCATAGGAAACATTCAGTTGTAGTTGCACAGCAAGGGAAGGAACAAGAAACTGTGGCAACTCTGACACAGTCAGTCTTGTGGAACGATAGGCCAGTGAGGTCCCATATGGAAGAGCAACAGATGACAGAGGATGAAACTGAAGAGAATGTGACACAGGAAGCTGCTGTGGAACTTTATATAGAATGCCCAAAGGAAAGGGAGAACAAGGAATGTGTCCTCAGTTTAGAAGAAAATGACCTAAGAGAAGGGTTGCTTGATTTAATAGAGATGAACAAATATATTAATATCAATGAAAGACTATATAAAGTCAATAAAACACAAACAGTTAGAAGTTTGTTAAAACAACTGACTGACTAACTGATTAACTCTACTAATTTTCCCCCTACTCATCTGTAAGTAGCACTGTTTACTTGTAACCTACTATGTCATACTTTATATAAATGTCATATCTAATAATAAAACAAATGAACACAGTAATTAGGGCTGATTATGGAGATTCATGTGATATAACAGAAGTAAATAAGATATATCACCGTGCAACAAAATTAATAACAGATAAAGTCCTGCCATAAAAATACAGAGTAGCAAGGGAAAGGAAGGGGAGAAATCAAATGCCATTGTGGAAGTATTGACTAGAGACAACTATAAAGCAATTAAAACAAGAATTGTCACTGTTAGAAGAGTACAGAAGAGGGAATAGATCAACAAAAATACTTAGAAAGACAGAAGGGATAAAAGCAAGCAGTATTAGAACAGATCAGGATCTATCATGTGCTATCACAAATAACAAACTAAAAATCTCAGCATAGGTGGAAAAACTTTGAAGATATGCAGATAAATATAAATGAAAAGTACAAAATAAGCAATTTATTGATGACCCAAAAAGTTTTATAGAGACTCGGGGAAACAAAGCAAAAGGAATTGAAACACCACCAAAAAAAAGAAGAAATAGATACAGTTTAGAGAAATATATATGAAGATCCTGGGGAATGTAACAAAGATGTTAAATGGATAGAAGAAGTAAAAGAAAGAACAAGAAATTTAAATGTACAGGATATGAAATGGAATGAAGTAACAGCCAGAGAGACTGAAACAAAGATACAAACAGCTCTTAATTAGAAAACCCCAGGCCGAGATGCAGTACATAACTTCTGGCTAAAAGTATTAATGTCTTTACATGAATATTTAGCCAATAATATAAACTATTTATATGTGCATCCTGAACAGACACCAGCATGATTAACAACAGGAAAAACAATACTCCTACTTAAGAGCGAACCTGCAAGCTATTTTAAAAACTACTGACCATAGGTTCATAGGTTCATACTAGGCTATCTGCCCAAGGGCATTTATAAGCCTAGCCCATAGTTATTTGGCTTTCGCCACCCCTTTAGTTTGAAAAACTACAGCATAGGGAGTCTCTGGGTGATGAATCTCTCCAGCATGTTGTTTTATTAATAACCGTGTCAGGGTTAAGTTCTCCGCCCTTGTGGTTCTCTGGGGATCTTTTTTTTTTGAATATTTATATTCATCTCATGGGACATGGATACATGGCCATATAGTCAGGCACCACCTCTGTCAGAGCGAGAGACTGGATGAAGACTGAGAGAGTTCTTTTCCAGCAGAGTACATATTTATTTTTTGAGACTTTATCCTTTTGGTTTTTTTGGTTGGGGCCTTTCCCTTTCCAGCTGCTGCAGGTGTCAGATACATTATTCCTGGGCATTGGCATCAATCTAATGAGGAAATGAAATGAGGAGTGATGACCTCCGACCTCTGATGATCTAGATGTGAATCCCTGATCAATCAGGTGGGTCATGTAGAAGTATCCTAGGTTTTTTAACTACTTATAAAACAAACAGGCAAGTGTCAAGCGACAGGCTACTGTCAACCTGGATCCCTGATGACTTCTTCTCTTCTTTCTTGATTGCCACCTGGATGGTAGTTATGGGTTTTTTTTTTTTTAACTTTTTTTGATTTTCTTTTTTTTGGCATTTTCTTTTAGGCTAATGCAGGCCATGGTTTCTGCGATTCTGTTCTGTTTCTGTCTCCTATGTCAGATGCCAAACTTTGTCAGCCATAACCCTCCTGCTTTGCTTGTTATTCAGAAAAAAAGTAGATGAACAAAAGAGTGGACCCAGGACTGATGTGGGTGGGACACCACTTGTGACAGGCTTTGTGAGTCACATGGCTCCAGCAACTCCTGTGTGTGTGTGTGTTCTGCCAGTTTTAGTTTGCAACCCATCTTGTGATGTATGGGTTTACACAGCTGATGAGTTTTTTTTTTGATATGAGTGCTTGCCAGGTCAAGGTAGGCTGTATGGACTGCCTTTCCCTCATCAATGGCCTTGTGACTGTCTCGAAAAAGTCAACCAAGTTTAAAAGGCATGATCTGCCCTTTGAAAAAGCCAAACTGGGTTGGGTCAAAAAAAAAGCAAGTTCCCTATGTCTTTATTTATGAGTTCCATTATGATCCTCATGGCTTTGCAGATAATAAGGCTGCTCTGATGATGCTGTGTTTTTTGCCTTTGAGAGCAGTTCTCACCTGGGGCGTGGAGAGAGGGGGGGGGGCAATCCTGGTATAGATATCTCTCCGCGATTTTTCTCTCAAAATTTGCTAGGGATGATTTTATGAGAGCTCTTAGTTTTTTACTTATAATGATCAAGTGTCTTTTCCTTTCAAGGATTTTGCTCTTGTTGTAGTAGCTTCCTCCTTTTGTTGTTTTGTTTGTTTGTGGCTGGTTTCCAGACTGGAGTCTTAGTTTTGTTTGGGATTGCCTGATCCATGCAGTCCTGTAGGTGCTGGGTAGAAGGCATTTGTGTGATTCAGTGGTTTGAGTAAATGTTTACACTGGCGTGCTGAACATTGTGATCCCATGTTCGTGATGATGAGGATCAAGTATGTTTTCTCTCTTGTGGGGATGGTGACTAGTTTTTCCATGGCATTTGAGTTTATGAACCCCAGGAACCTTTGGGCTAGAGTGTTTGGGGCTGGAGTAGTGTTCCCAGTCTATATTAGGTTAGGGTAGTTGAGTATGATGGTGTTTGAGATGGTGGAGATACATCCCCTCAATGTTTTCAGGATTGTGAGATTGAGATTGAGAGAGAGAGGGTGGGCCTGTAACATGCTACACATGCTAAGCAGAGCAGCTTTGTTCTGGCTTAATGGCACCGGATGTGGTGCATCTGCATGTCAACCTTGACCTGTGTGTGTGTGGTGTGGGTGTCTTGGACATTGGTGTTGTCCGATTTTGGGGGCCGAACGATGATATGTGGTGAGAAACCTGATAGCTGCTGGGGTGCTCTCTGGAGCCTTGAACCAGGTTTCTGTCACTGCACACATTGATGTCTCCCATACTGAGAGCCTAGAAACTTTCAAACAGTTCAGGAACAGCAAGCCTGTAACTGAAACTTTTTACTCAGAAAAAAAAGAAAAAAAAAAGATTTTTTTTTTTTTTGTTTTTTTTTTTTTTTTATAGAGGTTAGGTTCAGTTCAAGGACAGAAAATATGCAAGTTTTAAGAAAAACGATTTAAAAATTAGTGCAAAAAACAGGAAATTCAGCAAACAGCTTTTTGTGCTCTAAATACAGTAGCTACTAATATAAAAACCAAGTTTAAAGCCAAAAAAAATGCTCTAGGCAGAAGCTATTAGAAAAAAAACAGAAAAATAAAAAAAAAATAAATATAACTTACCTTCCAGCGACATAAACTATACACTGGAACTGATGCTGACAGAGTTTATAGTCATTTAGAAGAAAACTCAAGCATGGCAATAGAACAAAAGGATAAGAAAAGAAAGTCATATGGAACAAAAGAGCATTTGTCGATAAATAAAGTCATAATAGAGAATTGTAAAAAGGGGAAGAATCTAAGTGTGGCATGGATTGACTACAAAAAAGTATTTGACAGCTTCCCATATTCATGAATAAAAGAGTGCTTAAAATGTATAAGATACACCCTACACTGATCTATTACATTACAGCAATCATGAAACAGTGTCAAACCACTTTGCAGTTAAGCCATGATAAAGGACAAATTAATACTCCAGGGGGGATATACCAGGGTGACTCTCTGTCACCACTGCTCTTCTATCTTGCCCTTAACCTATTAAGCTGTCTACTTAACAGATTAGGTCATGGCAACAATTTTTCTCCCAGAAACAAAGTGTAAAGACTGATCTTCTTTTTGTAGGTGATTTAAAACTGTATAGTTCATCAGATGAGGAACTGAAAGCACAACTGCAAGTGGTCAAACCTTTTTCAGATGACATAAGAATGCCATTTGTACTTGATAAATGTGCAAAAGCAACTTTTAAAGCAGGAAAGCTGCAGCAGGAAGAAAACATCAGTTTGGGGCATAAATGTGATATAAAAGAACTTGAACAAGAGGGAGTGTATAAATATTTGGGAACTGACGAAGAATTAACAATAAAACACGAACAAATACGCATAAAACTTAGTAAGGAATATTTTACAAGACTAAAATTAATACTGAAAACAGCGTTGACATCTAAGACAAAGTCCAAGCTATAAACCAATTTGCTCTCCCTGTCCTAACTTATAGTTTTGGAGTAACTGACTGGCTCCAAATGATGTTGGATAGGTTGGACAGGAAAACAAGAAGGATGGCTCACACTCATTAAATAATTTATAAAACTCACTGCATACCAAGATTATATATTCCCCGTTCTGAAGGACATATGGGCCTCCTCAAAATTGATCACATGTATAGATCTGCAATCATGTGACTGCATACATATCTGCTGACCTCACAAGACTGAAACATAGTGATAGTTTTGAAACATGAGGAGAATAAGTCTAAGATGACTTCCCTGCTTAGTTTAGCAGAAGTATATTGGCGTCAAGTGGGAAGGGAAATTAAACCAGAAGTAGACAAAAATCAGGCAAATGAATGTGCCAAAAAAAGCAAAAGTAAGAATATAAGGTGAAGGATCAGATGAGAAGGCAAGAAATGTGGAAAATGCAGACATACAGTTGCAAGTATAGAAAACTCTTGGAACAACCTCATGCTGATTAGGATCGAGCACAGGAATAGTTAGAAGAGGTGAATTTAAACCAAAAGATGAAAATTTAATATTAATGGCCTAAGATAGTGGACTACGTACCCAAGTCCACTGAACATGTGGGAGAAACAGACAAATGTAGGTTTTGTAAAACAGAATTGGAAACAGTCTCACATCTTGTTGCTGGTTTTGATATACTAATGGCAGAAGGACTGTATACTGAAAGGCATAATAATGTGGCAAGACTGTTGCACTGGGGATTGTGCAAACATTATAATACTGAAGTAGCTGAAAAACACTGGAAACATGATACACAAAGTATTATAGTAAATGATGAAGTTTATATCATATGAGATACCCATTACCAACAGGTCAAAAATAGATATGAGAAAATCAGATATGGTAGTCCATGAAAAGAAGACAAAAGTAGCATTGATCATTGAAATTGCTACACACATGGTGACTACAGTGTCTTATATACAGATAAACATAAAGTCCTAAAATATCAGGATTTACAGGCAGAAATGAGGGCAATGTGGAAGAAGGATACCCAGACAGTTCCAATAGTAGCAGCAGCAATGAGTCTCATAAAAAAGAATTTTGAATCATACTTAGATATGTTTCCAGTACATATAATTCTGTACAGACTACAGAAGGAGTCATTACTGGCCATATTGTGGGTGCTGCGGACAGCACTTCTGGCTAACATCAAAGATTGAAACAAAACTAATTTTTTTGAACTTTAATTACACTATGGCTTAGGAATGGGGTTAATTCCTGTCATGGTATTAGAAACCTAAAAGACTTGCAGAAATTAAAAAGGGAGTCTTGCCAGTGGTATCATGAGAATCATAGATGCCATGAGACCCCAAATCCTGAGGAAGTACCTCACAGTGACCTAAGTTTGAGGGAAAACCTTAGAAATAGATCTAAATAAAGATCTATTTTCTTTTTCCTGTGGAAGAAAAGCCATTTTGAACTGATGCTTCTAGTTGACATCCCAGGAACACAATCATGTGAGGGAGTCAAGAAAGACTTTTGAATGTTCTCTTGGAATCCCAGTTTGTGCAATAGATCTTTCACCCAAGAGAAAGATTCCTGACACCTTGAAAAAGACTCTTCAAAGATAAGCAAGTCATCTAAATATGGAAAAATGTGGTTACCCTGTAGCCTGCAGTGAACTATAATCGGAGCCAGACACTTTTTGAACAGTTGTAGTGCAGTTGATAGTCCAAAGGCTAAGGCAGAGAACTGATAATAAGCCAGACACACAAAATCTTAAAAAATGTCTGAACTCTGAATTAAAAGGTTTATGATAATAAGCATCTTTTAAGTCTAGTGTTACCAGGAAACTTGAAAGAGGATGAAGAGGTAATAGGTTGTGAAGTGACAACATTTTGAATCTGGGCACTATCACAGACAGGTTTAGGAAAGAAAGATCCAGAACTGGTAGGGTTACCACCTGTCCCACTTTGCGAGGTACAGTCCCTCTTTGGGCAGTTGTGTCCTGCAAAGAAATCGAAAAAATGGCAAATGTCCTGAGATTTTAGGACAAATATATTTCCTATATTTTATGTACTAGTTACATAAAACAGTTATTCTGTATCTGAAACACTTAAATGTTATAAGAAACAGAATAAGCAACTAAAATGTTACAAGAATAAACTTTTATTTAGGCAAAAAAAGTGAAGTTCTGTCCTCTGTACTGGCTGTGGGTATGTTTTGCCAAGCAAAAACCTGAAGTTTGTACCAAAAATGTCCCACTTTGGGCATTTGAAAAGGTGTCAACCCTAAGAAGTGGTCTCCAAGCATTTTCTTTCTTTGGCACTAGGAACATCCTTGCTTAAACCCCCTTCCTGTACAGGAAGGAGGAATGTTTCTATGATTTCTTGGGAAAGCATGTGATGAAGAACAGGTGGAAACAAAAGATTCTGATCTGCAGGATGAGGAATGACCCCCTGGAAAGGAGACATTTCTTCCCACTGCTATCTTTAACCTTGATAAATAATTGTTTCAGAATCCATTTTTCGGAAACAATATGTTGCCAATGAGAAAAATGGAGATTCAGAAAAAAAGTGGCTGGAGGAGGGTCACAGGGTCGCTTGAACAGTCATTCAGACTTGATGGGTTGTCCTTGTTTTTGGAACCCCCTTGCCACTTCTTTAACATCTGTTTACCTGAATTCTGTAGATGCTTTTTTGCCAAAATTGGATGAATAGAAAGAAAATCCCTTAGAGAATTTGGAAAAGGAGTTCTGAAAATCATAAGAGATGCCCTGGATCAGCAGTGAGTGAGATAATCCATTTTTGTTAATGATTGGTGCTGTAATCATTGGGAAACTGATAATCTTAACAGTACCAATATGTTATCTATCTATCTGTCTATCTGTCTGTCTATCTATCTATCTATCTATCTATCTATCTATCTATCTATCTATCTGTCTGTCTATCTATCTATCTATCTATCTATCTATCTATCTATCTATCTATCTATCTGTCTGTCTGTCTATCTATCTATCTATCTATCTATCTATCTATCTATCTATCTGTCTGTCTATCTATCTGTCTGTCTATCTATCTGTCTATCTATCTGTCTATCTATCTATATATATATATCTGTCTATCTATCTATCTATCTATCTATCTATCTATCTATCTATCTATCTATCTATCTATCTATCTATCTATCTATCTAGCTATTTTTCTATTGATCTGTATAAAAGACAGAGAAATTTAAAGTGAGAGTAACAAGTAAAAATGGGTGTAAAGGAGTTCAGAAGATCCAGAAAGGTCATTTGAACAGGATTCCTAGTCAAACTAGGAAGTTTTAAGTTTTATAGAAAATATTTGGTGTGTGTGTGTGTTTATGTGTGTGTAGGTATACTTTAAACAAATTTAAGTAGCATAACATAGACATCAAAAAATATCTAAAACTCAAAAATATCAACAATATCAAAGTTATACTAGGAAAGGATTTACGCCCTTCCCCTTCTGTTATGTGACCTTGGAGTTGATATAATATAATTTGCAGGTGTGTTGGGAAGCAGCTCAAATAAATATATACATATATATGCATGTCTACACTTTAAAAGGTCAAATCTTCCAAATGTTGACTGACAATTCAACAGCCATTAAACCATCATGGCTTGAAATAACAATCAATAACCAAAATCAATCTGCATCATGCACACACTCAACAATTAATTACAAATATGGCACTTGAAGGAGGATGTAGCCAGAAGCCACAGCTTCCAATAAATAAATATCAATTTATTTAAAATAAAAAATGAAACATTGAGCACTTTCATCTAACGCATTTCCAGGAACTTTATCAGACTGCATACATAACAAATCAACTTCTTTTTATAAATTTTGTGACATCATTTCCTAAAAACACTTTTGAATCCTTAAAGGCATACTGCATCTTTGTAGTTTTAGGTTTCTCATGCACCAAACCTCACCACTTGTATAAATAAGTTATAATACCAAACTTAAAATACCAGCTCATCTTTTTTCATATTTAAGAGTACATCTTCAACATCATCATCATCATCCCCCTAGTCCCATTTTCTAAATGGGGTCATGGTGTCTTGTCAACTGTTGACATCTCTCTCTCTCTCAACGTATATTCAGTACAACTCTCCTAACTTCTTCGACACTGATGCCTGCTTGTTGCAGGTCTTGTCCCACACAATACATCCACCTCTTTACAGGATGCCCTTGTTTCCTCTTACCTTCTTCCTGTCTGTTCCAAATCTTCTTCACCAGATTGTCAACTCCTTTTCTGCACATGTGCCAAAACCACTATAATCTGTTCTCTTTGACCTTTTTTGCAATTGGAGCTACTCTGGCTTCTGCTCTTATGCCCTCATTTCTTCATCTGAGCCACAGTGTCATCTTACCACCTGTCTCAGGCACTTAATTTCTATCACCTCTAGTATCCTCAACTGCTCTGCCATTACTGCCAAGTTTTCTGTAGAATATAGTAGTACTAGTCACACCACTGTTTTGTACAGTTTAGTTTTCAGCTTCTTTGGCATTCTTCCATCAAATACTACACCTGACACTCTGTGACAGCTGGCTGCAGCCCCCTTTTCGCTTTAACCTTCCCATTCAGACTTCACCTCCTAGATATTTGAAGCTGTTAATCTCTTCCACTATTTTTCCTTCTATCTGAATTTTCAGCTTTTCCTGATTTCCCCCATTTGCTGCCATTACAATTGTCTTATCTGTACTCAGTTTCATTCCATGTGCTTTCAGGTTTGCATTCAATTCTCCTATCCTCAAAACATGTATCCATGAATTACCATATAGGTGGCAGTACACTAAACACAGAAAGTGTGATAAGAGACTTAGGGACACAGGTGGATATTGGTTCACGAACCAATCCTTTATTTAAGTTATTGTTCAGAGTCTGCCAGCCATATTGTCTGCATACAGCAGCTTTGTGGATCTGTCCCCTCTGACCTATATGTACCAGTATGAACAGCAGTGGGCTCAGAGCTGAATCTTGATCCACACCCAGTCCCACTAGAACCCCTCTGTGAGGATGAGCATTGTTCATATCTGAGTCATTGGGTCCTTAAGTACAGAGGTTGTATTAATTCTACCAATGTTTCTGGGACTTTGAACTACCACAGGACAGTCCAAATCAGCTAATGTCTTCTTTTTTTCTTTTGGCTGCTCCTGTTAGGTGTTACCACAGTGTATCATCTGTTTCCATTTCTTCCTATCTTCTGCATTTTGCTTTGTCACACCAACCACCTGCATGTTCTCCCTCACCACATCCATAAACCATATCTTAAGCCTTCCTCTTTTCCTCTTACTTGGCAGCTCCATCCTTAACATCCTTTTCCCAATATACCCAGCATACCTCCTCAGCACATGTCCAAACCAATGCAATCTCGCCTCTCTGGCTTTGTCTCCAAACTGTCCAACCTAAGCTGACCCTTTAATATACTCATTTCTAATCTTGTCCATCCTTGTCGCACCCAATGCAAACCTGAATCAGCTAATTTAATTATCATTATCATTTAATTTAATTATTTTAAGAGCACCTTGGGTTTTAAAAATATGTATAACACAATATATTAATAATGTTAAAAATTATTTTATAGTAAAATACAGATTAAGTCAAACAACATGATCCAAAATAAAAATATGTATATATCATTAAAGCTTTGATGATCTTAAGCTAAATACAGGTTTAACAGACACACATTCATTCAACCCAGGTAGCTGCTGGTATTTAACTTGAGTTAACAGATAAGCTCTTTGTACTCTAGTTTTCTCTCCCATGTACCCCACCCCTGGGTCCCTAGGTACTTTTTCAAGTATATTAAAACAAAACTTTTGAAAATTAGTACAGTTTAGTGAATGTTTATATAATGGTTTATTAGAATTTTTCTTACTTATGTCACAATTATGCTCACAGATTCTCTTTCTGAGCAGTTGTTCAGTTTTGCTCACATACAAATCTGGGCATCCTGAACATATTGCCATAAAAACAACCCCTGATATTTAACAATTCGCTTTTTGTAGTAGAAGGGTTCTGCCCAGATTATTTTTAAGAGTTATTTTTTCACCTTGAAATGTGTATGGGCATTGCTTACAGGAACCACACCTGTTAGTGCCCTTCTTTAATCCTTGGTCAACAAAATCTCCTTCTCTAGTTCTGTTCCATTCTGATCAAGCAACCACTTAACATTACTTGCCATCTTACAAATAAAATTTGTTTTTTCACTCACTACATTGAATACTAAGTTGTTACTTTTCATAATTGTCCATTTTTTTCTAAAATGTTTTTAATATCCTTCGCTCCCTCATTATATAAAAGCATAAACAGTCTTTTAAATTTGTCACCTTTTGTGTCACTCAGTTGCTGACCCTTATCTTTGTCACTATTTAGCCCAATACCTTTAAAGGGTTTCTGTCTACCACACCATTCTTCAGTTATTATGTTAGTAATTGTTTCCACAAACCCAATTGGGTATCACGTCTCATTAAACATGCCCTTCAATTTCTTCATTTCTAATGTTGATGTCATTCGAGCTACCCTGATACTTTGTCCTTTAACTACACGTTTCTTTTAACTGAAAGGGTGTGAACTAGAGTAGTGTAAATATGCATTACTAAAGGATGCTTTTCTGTATATACTGGATGCAAAACCAGTCACACTGTTTTTGTTAAGTCTGGTGAATGGATTTTTTATGCTTATCTACAGAGTCACTTATGACTAAAATATTCCCCTCCCCTGTGTGAAAGCAAACTCACTAGGCCTTATGGGCTTAGACCTACATTCCCGTTGACACTTGGGTGAGCTGTTTGAATCTGCAGTATGTGTAAAGGGAAAGTGTTTTTTGTCTGGTGAATATTGTGATCTTTTAGAGTGCATTCCAGGAGGCTTTGGCAAAGATTACTTTACAGCATCAGGATATGTTTTGGGTCTAGTTGTACATTGTGATTGATGTAGTATTGTTAATGCCTATTGTTAATGGGCTGATGTGAGAGGTGTGCATTCATGGTTCTTAAATATTTACATAATTTGCAAGTTGTCACAGTACTCAGAGGATGGCTGGATGGACACTACTATAATAGACCTTTAAGATTTATGGATGAAGTATTTAGGGTGATATTTTGAAGTTAAGTTAGATGATAGCTAATCTACAAGTACTTAGTGAAAAAAAAAAAACAGAATTATGCCTGCCATTACTTATCTATTGTCTTCTAACAGGTTATGGGTACTGGTCTCACTACAGCTTCTTGTAGCTAGGAATCAATAACATTCAGCTTCTTCTCTCACCAGAAGCAAGACGTTAACACTAAGCCTAAACTAGTTCCCGAGGAGTGAGTCATAGGTTCACCTGCAATCAGTAGTATCTGTTAGTCAGGACGTTCCTCTTGGTTACAGTTATGACCTTTTCCAATAGCTCCACCAACAAAAGAAACACAATGTTAAGCTTCGCTGGTGTGCCCTAGCACTATATCCATTCCACTTTCAAATTCACTATCATCTCAGTGTTAACTATGGTCAGTTTAAAGATTTTTTTAGTGGGATTAATGTCAATGAGTTCAAAACAGGGGTGGTGGGTAGCAACTGTAACACAGAATGCCTTACAGATAATAAAAACTCGCAACAGTAGGAGTATTTAGTAAGCATGGATTAGTAAAAGGTTTTGTTTTAAGTATCAGCATGGGAGAGATTAACAGCATTACATGGGAGATTGCACAAATAAAGAAATGGGGATGGATCCCTTTAAGATAAAATGTCTGAAACTTGGGTAATGAGAAATAGCTGCCAGTCTCTGTGTTTTTTAAGGCCACAGTAGAATTGTATGGCAGAAGTAACTGGGTGAGTTTCCTTTTAGTGAAAGGAGACAGAACTGAGATTAGAACAGCTTCGAGACAGAAATTAGGTGTGAAGTCTGTGACTGCCAGTGGAAGTCCTGGTAATGTAATATGGAAGCATCAATTGGAAACTTACTGGTAAAGACTTTAGTTAGCAACCAGAGAAAGTCCTGCTATTGTAATATGGAGGTACCAAGTGGAAACTTACTGGTAAAGACTTTACTCAGCCATCAGTTAAAATCCTGGCAATGTAATATGGAAGTACCAAGTGGAAACTTACTGGTTAAAACGTTATTTAACCACCACAGGAAGGCATAGTGACAAAAGACTTTGTACTGTTTTATTTCTTTATTCCTGGGAGACATTTATACTTGGATGATTTTTTTTTCTGAGAGACTGTTGTCACTAAAGTTGTGTTTAAAGTCTGTCAATCCTGAAAGCAAAAGCATAGCAAGGGAAGGTGGCAGCCTCCACAGATAAAGCATGTTAGAGGGCACAACTGTGAACTTTTGTTCAGCTCTTTACCTCAGTATGACTTGAGAGCATGACATGACAGATTTGACATGACACTCCTTGACAAAGGACTTTTTTTTCTGCCGCGTGCCAGATGGGTTATTTACACCTCTGCTTGAAGGTTAAATTAAGCAGCCAAACTTAAAATGTCCTCCACCACAGCTAAGGACTGAATGGTTTACTGTGTATGTTGCTATGTGAATGATTAACTTTATTTACTTGTCACTAACATTTGTTTTCATTTCAGGCTAAGCTAGACACTTTCATGTTTTTATGTTGTGTTCAATTAAATTCATTGTTTCGCGAGAAAATAGGCATGTCTGCTCTTGAAAACTCCCTTGAAGAGAGCATCACTGGTAATATGCACATTACATATACCTAATACAGATCCTGTCACATCGTTTTTTGAATGAAAACTGAGCAACAAGACTTTATTAATGTATTTAAGTCAATTAAACAGTCTTTAGTAAACTGAAACATGACATACTTCACCATTTGTTGAGCTCAAATGTTTTTCAAATGAGCGTACTCTAGCTGAGACATAAAACACTCAGCTTATGTAAAGCAAGATCATAGAATACAAAGCACCTGAGTCTTGAGAATGTTATACACCTTGACAGTACCCACTCTTACTTAGTACTTACTTTTTCACTGAGGACTGGACCAGTCAAACCAGGGTTAAATTTGTGAATACCTAACCAATCATTCTGTTCCTGTTTGAAGGAAGGTAATATAACTGCATAATTTGTAGCAGAAGTCTATTCAAGAGGTGGGGAAAATGCCATGTTATGAACCTAGTTCCCCACGTTTTATTTACTTGTCAGTGAAGATTTAAATCCCAGGTTGTGGTATTTATGGAGGTACAAGAAATCAAGGGCCACTGTGACTCTAATGGCATGGAAGGCAGGGAATAGATTTCCTCTCCGGAGTCTATATGATACTGAATAAAGGAACAATGCTTCTGGTCTTTCCTGGTAGCTTAAGGTTTTTAAGCCAGTCTTCCCTGATTTAACAATCTCTAGCGTCATTTTAAGTTGCTTGATATGTCTAGTGAGGCGCATGTAAGGGGACAATGACCTCTTTATATCTAGAGTGTATTCCTTTGGCAATTAGCTGCACTAAGTAGAAAGACTTTCTGACTACTGTTGATACATGATGAACAAAGGAAACAGAATTATCAACCTCCAAACTCTTTGACAACATTCTCAGTTTGTAATTAGGTGGTGTGTATAATGTATGCTGGGAGTAGGGCATCCTTACAATATTGCACTTTTTAGCATTACATTGGAGCCTATTTTTAATTCACCAGGTACTTCTGAGTGTAAGTTCTTGATGAAGGGATTGTGCATCAGAGGAGGACTTGACAATGACTCAGTCTGTAGTCATCTCCAAACTTGGTTAGCCAGAGATCTTAGTTCATGGTCTAGTGATCAAAACAGAAAATGCTGAATAAGAGAAGTCCCAGCACTAAACCCTGGAGTATAACCCTGGTCACCTTCTTAATCTTTGATAAAGCACCTGGTACCTACACTGTGTGGGTTCTATCGTTTAACAAGTTTGTACTCCATCTTACCAGAAAGGAATCTATTTCCATCTCAACCTAGCCTGTGAGATAAACAGAACATGCTGGAGAGACAGATATATCTGCCAGAGACTGCCACTCCTCTGGAATAAACTCCCAGTTCATGTGAAGTACAACCTAGACAATTGGATGGGAGACTGCAAATTCACCTTGGGGTGGTGCCTACGTCCCTCATGGACCAGGGCAGTTGGTGCTGATCATAGACTCACTCTACGAATAATGACCATCTAACCAAGATCAATTAGGACATGGATAACATGGCTAGGATTGTAAAGGCCCTAGGGACATTAGCCTAGCAACCTCCTATGCATACCTCTCAACTTCTTAGTGCAAGAAATCTGGACAAAGCCCAGCAAAACAGGGAACAAAGGCCCAGAAATAGGGACATATTTTAAATACTGCTCTTATAAACTTAGAAAGTTGCAAGTATATCAGGGTTTGTTTTAACATGCATTTTCTAAAGGATTTGAAGTCTGAAGTTCAAATGTATGTCGTTATTCAGTGGCTTCAGTCCTCACATCATCCTAGTAATTTCCCAAAAAACACACATAAATATGAGCCAAAAATCTGTACATTTTACACAAATCTGGACAGTTGAGAGGCATGCAGTCCTATGAACCTACGAACCTATAAACCTATTAAGCTTACTAAGTATGCTAGTGCTGGGGATGGTGTTAAAACACCTTCCCCAGGATAAGGTATGCTATGCGGACTGCATGACTGTTATCAACAGCTTGCGTTACCCTTAAGAAGAAATTAACCAGATTCATTAGGCAGGATCTATTCTTGACAAAGCCAGACTGCTGCAGGTCTAGTCTTATGAGATTTTCTATATCATAATTTATCAATTCAGTTAGATATTTCATGACTTTGCAAATAAGACTTGTCAGGCTGATGGGCCTATCATTCCCGTGGTCGGTGGTAGGGCCACCCTTGTAGAGTGGTATCACTATTACTACTGCATGTCATTAGCTAACTCAGGTTAAATATTTAAGGAGTGGCCCTTCCAAGGCTTGTTTAGTACTGTTTATTAAACAGCCAGGTGGATTATCAGGTCCCACAGAGTAAGTCCTTTTAGTCTTGCATAGCACCTTCAGTACTTGTTCTCTAGTGATAATGGGGGAGGGGGTTTACAGTCAGGGTGAGTGGGCTTTGGATAGTCATCTCTGGGGTAAAATTTCCACTATATTTGTTTTTTAGTATGTTAGCAACAATGGTGCCATGAAGTTCAGTTCAATGTGTGGTGTTATTTCTTATTTTCCTGATATAGATATAGAAGGATTTGTAACAGTCCTTAGCTTCAGATGCTAACCTAAGTTCATGGGTGGCTTTAATAGATTTAATAGTACTTTTCAGGTTTTTAGTCAATTTTCTGATGTTATTGTTGATCTGAGAGTCCTTCTGATGTGCTGAATACTTTAAGGAGTTTTTTTTTTAAATATAGAATTTATTCATGTTAGTGGACCATCAAGGTGACTTTCTTTTTTAAGTTTGAAATCTTATTTACATCTCATCGGGACTGCCACTTCTATATTTCTATTGCATTATGGAGTCAGTCCCAAATAAGGTTCAAATCAAAAAGCAAAACGATCCTATAGCAAATGAATGTAGAACAAAACCAGAATGATCCTGGAAAAACATAGCATCACCTGTAGAAAAAAAGAGAGAGATCTCCCTTGATAAAAGCACCATGGCAAAAATATAAAACAAATATAAACAATATAAAGACTTCCTCTTATGGTCATATTAATTTTTATTATTTATTTTATTTTACATTTGCTGACCGGGCTAGTCCAACTGGATACATGCTCATTTTCAGTGGAGGCCCAGGGAGAAAAGCTCCAGTAACATCATACTAAATAATAAGCACACTGCAAACATACAGAAACATCTAATATAAAATTTGAAAATAGTTTAAAAAAGACTAAAAAAAAGTAGAAAGATTTGAGAAAGGCACTTAGATAGAGTATTACAGCATCAGATGAAGTAAAATTTAGAAAAATGACTGTATAAAATGTTGCAATACACTGGCTTTTAAATTTATAGTAACTCACAAGTCTTCACTGCAATAACCCATAATGCAGTTGCTTATGGTGCAAGTAATATTGTTGGGCAATATGGCACATAAGCATTCTTATCATATAATTAGAATATACACATATACACCTCTTACTGCTCATATATACCAACTCTGAGATTGTACAGCAGTGGGGAAAAGGGAAAACTCCCTAAACTTCTCTGTCTGATGATCTTGCACTAAGACCATTTCTGCATATTCAGCCAGGTGCAAATCAACCATATATCTGGCAATTCCCACAACAAAAGAAACATTCGTCCAAAAAACTGTATCCATATATGTTATTTATTGTTGCCATTCATAATGTTGACAATCAGAAGGGCAGTGTCAGAATGCTGACAGTTCATTTTATCAAAATTTCAGAATGTCAACAGTTCAGAATGTCGACACACAGGTAAGTGGGTTGGTGTTGAGATAGGAATGCATTTGTTAGAGTGTTTGCATGTTTGTGTAAAGGTGCTATCTGCCCAAAGGCATTTATAAGCCTAGCCAGAACCATCCACTCGTCAAGGTCTCTTTTGAAGAGTGTAAATGAGGAGCTCTGCCTAATGTAGATTGGGATCTTGTTCCAAAGCATGAGAAGTCTCTGGGACAGCAAGCTATCCCTCCATTACGTCCTATTTATTATTGTGGTGAGGTTTAGATCCCTAGAGCATGTGGCTCAAGGGGATAAGGTTTTCTTTAGGTGGAGCATGTCCATCAATTCTGGGTTGGACATGGCCTTGTATGTCAGGCAGAGATCACCTCTAAGTAGGCGGTATGCTACCAAGTACAGCAGGAGTTTCTTCAATTGAGCTGCATAGGGCATCTGTTTAAGGCCAGTGACCGTCTTGGTAAGGTACTTCTGTGGTCTTTCCAGCTGTTGCAGGTGTCTTGTAAGGTATATCTGAAATGGGGCGTTGTACTCTATGATGGGTCTGATGAGTGATGAGTTTTTCTAACCAGTTTGGCAATGTGATCATCAAAGGTGAAATTACTATCTACTTGGGTCCCCAGATGGAACTACCACCTATGTGGTAGTTTGTGGGTACTGTGTTTTTCCCAAAGGGGATGACTATTTTTTTTTTGGCTAGCTTGAGACCACCATTTTGACACAGGTATCCGTCTTAGTGAGACCCTTTTGGAGGAGTCTGTGTCAGTCCAGAGAGTCAATTATTATAGCCCCTAGTTTGCAATGAGAACTTCGAGTCAGCCATAGTCCTCCTGTGCTTGTCTGTACCTCTGAGAAGTATATGCTGAACAGGAAACTGGTTTAGAGTTGGACCTAGCTCCCGCAACTCTCACCATGTGGATTCTGTCCGTGAGCCAGTTGGCAACCCATCATGTAATGTAGTGGTTTATGTTCAGGCTGGTGAGCTTGTCTATAATACCAGAATGGGGAATGGTGTTGAAGGCCTTAGCAAGGTCTAGGTAGGAACTGTCTCAAAGAAGTCCACCAGGTTTAGGAGGCATGATCTGCCCTTAACAAAGCCAAACTGGGTAGGGTCCAGTGTTTGGTGGTTCCCAATGTCTCTGTTAATCAGTTCCATGATGATGTGCACTCCATAGCCTTGCAGACTAAGCTAGTCAGGCTTATAGGGAGATAGTTCCCGGGGTCTGTTGTGGCTCCACCTTTGTGGAGTGGAATAACCATTGCTGTGCACCACTCTATATGTATGTAGCCTGTAGAGGGAGAGGATGCTGTGTTTTTGCTTTTGAGAGGGGCTTTTAACCTGATTGTCTGTGATTTATCTGAGCATTGCCACTTAGATTCTTGACATAGCTAAAAAGAATTCTTGGTTATCTTTGGAGTCCTTGCAATTTTTTTTTTCAAAGCTCACCTTGGATGATTTGAGGGACAGGACAGTAGTTTTGATATGATGATATCAGATGTGTTTTCCTTCTTGATTTTTTTACCTTTTTGTACCTTTCCTCCTCCTTTCCCTTGTTTAGCTTGGCTCTTAAGTAATGTGAAGTTTGCTTTTGAAAAGTTTTCACTGGTTTTCTTGTTTATGGTCAGATCTAACCAGCAAGGGGTTGACCTCAGTGTGGAACACCAGTCGCCCATTGTTGGTGTGATGACTAGGTCCATGTTGTCACCTCTGGGTGGTGTGTTTGACCAGTTGTTGAACCAGGGTTTTGTTTTTTATAAAAAAAGAAAAAAGAGAGTTAGAGAGTAGTGTACTTGAGTAGTTCTCCCAGTTAATGTTTATAGGGGTCCTGAGACATGGTGGTGATCTGTAGCAAGCTACAATTTGAATTTGCAGCTGGAGGTGTGGGTATCCTTGATGAATATGGATCGCCCCACCCTTTTTTTTCGGTTTGGGTTCTGTGGTAAATGTATGGTGGTATGTGTTGTTGTAGGTAGTGCTGGGGTGCTCTCTGGAGCCTTAAAACCAGGTTTCTGTTACTGCATATATCAAGTTTAGAGTTCTGGCATTGAGTAGCATTACCCTCAGTTTTTTGTTACTTATGCTATTTACAGCGGTGGGTTTGTCTTTTGAGCCTTGCATAAAAAAGGCACTATGGGGTGGGCAAGAAGAGCCCCAATATTTGACACCAGAAACTTAGCCAATTGTTGAAATCAAGAATTCTTTCTTTATACTGTGGTATCATTCTTGGTGAGGGCAGGATGCTACTCAGGGTCAGCCTGGGCTATGTGATCAGAGAGCTCTTCCATGTCTCTTTTCATGTAGTCCAGGGAGGTACAGCTCAGGTCATTCACACCAACATAGATAATGACAGAGTCATATTTGTACTTGTTCTGGAGTGACCTGAGTGCTGGTGTTATGTGGAGGATCCTGGCACCTGACAGGCAGCTAACAGTAACCTTCTCCTTATTCAGCCTAGTTGTGCCTGACTATAGAGTCACCTATTACTAGTATGTTGGGTATGTTAGATTGCATGACACACTAGTTTTGTGAAGTATGTGTTTCATGGTTTGTGTTGGGGGGGTGGAGGTTGCTTGGATGTTTGCTTTGGAGGTCTTTGTTGGTTTTGTAGATTTTTATTTAGAGCCTCCGAGTATGTTTTCATGTATTTATGTGTGTTTTTTGCCAGTGCTGGTTTTATGGGTCTATGTAAGACTGGTGGTGTGATGCAAGCATTTCCTTTCTCCTCTTGAATGTCTGATCTAGTCTTGGGTTGAGAGAGCTGTGTGTGTGTGTGTGTGTGTGTGTGTGTGTGTGTGTGTGTGTGTGTGTGCATGTCTGAGCCTGACTTGTGTAACAGTAATGTTATGGAATGCATTTTTCTAAAGCAAAAGTGCAGGATTATGGTTAAGTGCAGAATTCGGGTTAATCCCCATTAGTAAGGTCTGCAGTGGGTGAAGATGCTTTGTAAAGCCATAGGGCACATCATTACAGACTTTATAAATCATAACGAGTATAAATAAAACAATACATTTTTTTATCTATACTACTCCAGTTAATGCATTCATTGACTGTATAGTTACTTATTGTAAACTGATCCTTTTATAGGCTTAGTTTCCTTATTTAAGTATGCATGTACCATAGAACAGTTCTAACTTTATGAGGAAAATCAGCATATCATAAAAAAAAAAAAAAAAAAAAAAGTAAATCTGAGAGCCTAAATAATGCATCTGAAAGGTACAACATTAAGGGATTTATGCTGCAGTAATTGAAGGCAAAAGACAAGATGCCAGTGCCAGTGAGTGGATTTTATATGTTCTTAAACCACCATTTTAGTATAAAATGCATACGATAGCTTTCAAACTACTCACCTGTTTTTGCCTCTTCAACTTCAGCAGTTTCATTCAAGAACAAACAGTGACCAGAGTTTAAAATCTTTTCAGGGTTTAGTAATAATACCACAGGTCTGTTCCATTTGTTGATGAAAGCTCTGTTGAGATTCACAGTGCCGATTCTTGATCTAGGCTAACAAAATCACCATTAATTATAAAAATAAAACAGATTTCAACATAACCATGTTTTCAGTTCCACTGCTAAAAGTCTTCTATCACAAGAGGTACATTGTGGCAGGTTCACCTAGACCCTAACTAAATATGCAGCTAAATCCCTCAGCATCCAGGATTCCTATATTCAAATAAAACTCTCAGCATATAACTCTCAATCACTCACAGCAAGAAATATGGACAAAGCCAAAAATAATGGTCGGATAAAGACCCAAAATAAGGGACAGATTTTAAATATTGCTTCTGTAAACTCAGTTGCTAGAATAATAGGTTTTGTATTATTATGTATTTTCTGAGGGATATGAATTCTGAAATTCAAATGTCTGCCATTATTTATTATTATTATTTAGTGACTTCAATCTTCATATTGGCAACCCGCAATTCCATTGGAGTGGGAGTGGTTACACAACAGTGTATGCAAATTTTATGTTAATCAGCATCCTGATTTTTGGCCAGCCCAGTTGTACCGACTTTTCATGGGCCTTTGCCCAGATTTTTGATGTTTCCAGGTTAAGAAGTATGCACAGCACTAAAACTAACCTCTTACCTAGCCCTTACTCTAAACCTAACCTGTAAACATTTGCGTCTGCACATGCACACACCCAAAGACTTTCCTACCCATAATGCAGACATGTTTGGTATATCTAAATTGTTGGTATTAATATACACAACAACTTATGTCAACCCAAAGCACATACCATACACAACACGAAAAAGTCAACATCAACCCAGCTAACAATCACCTCACTTTCATTAGTTCCCCCCACGACATTTGACATAAAAACACAACAGTGCATTCTGTCAACCAAATAACCAAAATTTTGTTAGCATGAAATGCAACTATATATATATATATATATATATATATATATATATATATATACACACATGGGTCTACTTCATAGTACTGCGGTGGTGGTGCTGCGGTAGCGCTGTCACCTGACAGTAAGACGTTGTCCTATTCGATTCTCAGCTACAGCGTCTTCTGCCTGGAGACATGCATGAATGGGCGTACCTTCGTTGAAGGTTGTGCATCAGGGCTGGCAACTCGGCACATAAAAATCTACTGCCAATCATTAGCGGACCGGAGTTCCGCTGTGGCAACCTCTAACCGGGAAAAGCCGAAAGACACAACAACAACAACATCATGAGTTTACTTCATAATGTTGAAGACCCATATAGTCAAAGTACACAACATCGAGACAATAACAGCAAAAATTAATTTAATTGAAATCTTAGAATAATGAAACCCAGAACACTGAACTATACAAGTTACCAGAAGTCCAGTCTTCACTTAAAGGAACACTTCTCCATTTAAAGACAGCCTACACTAAATAAGTATCAGCAGTTTTGCAGGAGAAAGCCGCATGCACCCCCCCATCCCCCCTGTAAATTATACCAACTCCCAGATTGCACTACAGTGAGAAAAGGGTAAATTTCCCGATCATCACTGTACCATGATCTCCATTTCAAACCACTGATACTTATTTAGTGTAGGCTGTCTTTAAACAGAGAAGTGTTCCTTTAAGTGAAGACTGGATTTCTGGTAACTTGAATAGTTCTATCTTCTGGGTTTCATTGTTTTAAGGTTTTGATTAAACAGTTTTTTGCTGTTATCATCTCAATGTTGTGTAATAATATATATATATATATATATATATATATATATATATATATATATATATATATATATATCGATAGATATAGATATAGATATATATGGTTTACTATCAAAGTAAAGAAAGTAGTCATGACGACTATTCACATCCCCAAACTGGAAGGGCGAATAACATCTAAACTGACTGTTCAGAATGTTGACTTTTTCACTAGGAAAAAATCAACATTTGACACATAAAGGACCAGTCTCCACCTGAAAACAACACTGGAAAAATACCATACAAATGTCTACTATGTTGCAGGGGGGCAAGTTCCCCTGCACCCCCCATGCGAGGGGCTGCAACCCCCCACACCTCCTGCTAATTATATATTCTAACTCCATGATCACACTACAGTGAGGGAAAATGGTATTTTCCTAATCACCACTGTAGTGTGATCCAGTGCAAAACACCGACAATCCAAACTGCGAACACAACTTACGTGTCGATGTTTCCGAATCGACAGGATTTGTGTTCACATTTTTCCCTTTTTGCACCTTTCTGTTTGACCTTTAGACACACAGGAAGGTGCATTTCTTTATTTTGATAGTAAGTGTGTGTGTGTGTGTGTGTGTGTGTGTGTGTGTGTGTGTGTGTGTGTGTGTGTGTGTGTGTGTGTGTATATATATATATATATATATATATATATATATATATATATATATATACAGATGAAACAAATTCAACAGTTGTTTGAGAATGCACAATTCTCATGGTTGAGGAATATGCCCTTTAACTGATATTGTACAATCTCGAAGATAGTATATATATATAACTGACAGAGAGTGTGGGGGTCTCAAGGGGACTTGCACGCTTGAAATAAAACAGTATTTTTTGCTATTTTTTATTTTTTATTTAAATTTGCATGGTCCAAATTTAGTGCTCAACTCATGCATGGTAAGATTTTGACATCTGCATTATTGTGATTTTTGTGTTTGACATTAGTCACATCTAAATTTGTGTCTGTTTATCAATTTAAGTAGACCCATATACATGCACAGTTGATTTTGAAGCTGCTCTGAAATTTTTTTCAGATTCTTAGATTAATTTGTCATATTACTCACTTTTGTGATTTAAAGAGGTAAGCATAGATAGGTTTAATATTTTCCATCAGATATACATACACACACACACACACACACACACACACACACACACACACACACACACACACACACACACACGTGAACATACAGATAAAAAAAACAGAAGTATTACTGATTTAATAATTATTTTGCTTTAAACATTTTTTTCAGTTGAGTGTGACAAACCTCCACCACTAGAAAATGCTAATGCGGATGTTAATTCAAGAACTACATTCCCCATAGGAAGTAAAGTGAATTACAAATGTCGCCCTGGTTATACTGGGCTTCCATTTCAAAGTACTTGCACACAAAGTGTAAAATGGACAAAACCTCGGATTATTTGCAGGCGTAAGTACCAACATACACAACATTTACATATATTTTCTAAAATTATGTGCCTTGCATGACAAACATTCAATTAGTTTCTAAGAATAAGAAGTGTTAGTCTCATATGTTCAAGTTGATATTATTCAAAGGGACATATATTGTTGCTTTTTATCAAATAATGTGCAGTAATAAATCATTCTTATGTTATCAAACTATGTGTGTTTCATAGTTGCAGTTTTTTATGTTATTAATTTATTTATTTATGTGCTACAAATATGCAAATTCCAATGGTGAAAGGCTAGTATAGTTCCTTCAATATGCTAGCCTTCGATTCCACTTAAGGATTATTTTATGATGTTAGGTGCAAACTCTTGCAGAGAAACTTCATGAGTTAGGTGGGACAGATGTGAACAGCCTGCACCTATACCTTAATTTCATAAAATATTAACAATATGCGTCTGTAAACTGGTATTCATATTAGTCCCCCCACCTCACCCCATTAAGCAAGTCTTCCTCATGATACTGAAAAAGAAAACACTGTTAAAGTCTCCAAAACTTGCAAGTCACTTGTCTATTGATATTTTTTAAACTGGTTTCCATCCTTATCATTATTTGTGTAACTCTGGGAGACATGGCCAAAGTCAGCGTCTTAAGTCAGCAGCTGATGAAACATATTGGCAACTGTGGGCACCATACATTGTGTGAGTATTGCATTCACAGTGGTCATAGTACTACCTGCAATCCAGGCATGCCTCACTACATGTTAACACTATAAATCACAGTAAGCTGTGAAGAGTTATGTTTGTTGACAGACCAACATAATTTCACAAAGGATTACTTATATTGATTATAGAAAACTGTTAGTTAATATTTACCTATTCAGAGAATATGGTGTGCAGAACTGGCAGTTCATAATATTGTACTTTCACCTGTTAGTTTTACAACACTCATCTCTCAGGGGAATTTTTGGCATCTCCTTTTCACTGTCTTTAATAGTGGTCTGCTATGGGAAACCAGAAGACTTCAAGTATTTACCTCAATGGTTACATAATCATGGCTAGTTAACTCAGATCTTGCACTCCACAGAATTTGCTCTCATTAAACCTCAAGAAGGCTTCCAACTAATTGTAGATCTGCTGAATAAATACTAACAACTCAGTGACTAAGATACTGCTTTCTGGAACAAGATAAAAGTTAATAATAACTAGGGGAGTTGTGAGATTAGTTCAACAGTTTAAGCAAGCTGAAGACCCCTTGGATCCCCCCACTCATATATGGACAAAAACTTTTAAGTTGTCAACAATTTACAATTCAGCTTTGATTTAGCTAAGAACCACAACCTATGTCTGCCAAGAAATGTATTTGTTATCAGAAGAAATGACTATTTTCCATTTCTTATATCCATGACTAGAATATTGCCATTTTGTACTTCTGTTATTGAGGATATTTCCTTTAAAAACATTAGACATCTTTATAACAGTGCTGAACAATTATTTTTTTCCTGTTCCTTCAATGAAGTATCACTGCAATATTAAAACAGTTTAAAGTGGAATACTGTAGCTGTTTATTCATGTTTACACTTAGCATGAACCCATCCACATCCGTAATGTCCAACCTTTCCAAATATGTTTAAGCAAAGGAAGGCTGAGTGGAGAGTCACATTCAGTAACAACTTAACTAATTGCCTTAGTCATTAGGATACAGTCTAATAAGCAAACTTTGCATGTATATGTAAAGCACAGAACATACCTCGTGGCACTAAGTTCACAGAATGAGATCTAAGGGATTTGTTAAATATATCAAGTCATCCCAACTTCTTAGTACTACTTAAATAAGCATGAGCAAAATGAGCACAGAGAATGAACAGCATGAAAAATTATTACTTATTTATATTTTGCTTAAAAATGGACAAAGTATTAACACAACTGGGGAATGAACATTTCTGCAATAAAGTGTTAAATGCCAGTGAGAACACTGTAAAAAAAACAAGTGCAGTTGGTCATAGCAAAAAACGCATTGCACATGGAAAATAAATGGCCACCACGTTTTGCCATTCTTAAAGACTGCTGCATCCTAATCTATCCAAAATCCACCGGTAAAAACAAATTCAATTGAAATGGTGTAAGGTGAATGAAAGTCAGATTTAAAGCTAACAGCAAAACCATTTTAACATAACTAAAGCAAAGAAATGCCACCAAAATGGGAATATATTTATTTTTGAATTTGTTCACAGGGGGTAGAGCACTGATGCCATGGAATCTATTTCAGTCTCAGCTTGGAAGTAAACGCAATAAATATATATAAACACTAATCTAAATACAACTTGAAAATATCCTACATCCTATCAATCGATAAATATGTATTTATAAAAAGAGGCACAAAGAAACAAGGCCACAGCTATCTCAACACTGGCATCTACTGGGCACAACTTAAAATGTACAAACAATACAAGAAAAACCTGAAAATGCAATCAATAATAAATAGAAAGAAGTTATTTTATATAAAAAAACATGGGATTGTAGAAATATATGATGATGATGATGATGATGATGATGATTATTATTATTATTATTATTATTATTATTATAATACACCCGTGTCAGTTGACCTCACAACACTTTTTGGTTAGTTCATTACTTCCCTGTAATGCCAATGCTATTAGGTAGCATTGCTTGCATAATCAATATGTTCTGTTGTGTCAAGTCCATGTCTAAAAAGAACTGTACAGAAAAGCTCCAATAATTCATGCAAAACACTTAGGAAAATACAGTACTAACTGAACTCAAGCAGACAAATATTAAGTACACTTACAAAAAACTATTCAGTAATTATATTAATAAGAACAATAAAAAATACAATGACAATGCAAGGAGGGTGCATACAATTTCAAAAATCAGAATTTTATATTGCAGACTAAACAAAACACAGCAAAGCAATAAGGACAGAAGGGTATTGAACACAAGAAAGCACAGACATGTAAGTGTATAAGAAATGGAAACAAAAACATTTTGAAAGAAATATCTATAAGCTATGAAGCAGAAGTTAGGCTAAAATGTTGAGTAAGGAAAGAGTAAATATATGTCTCAGTGGTGGTGAAGAAACTTGAGAGCCCTCCTATCAGATAAAGCATAACAGATGATGAATGGTAGAAATAATAAGCAAGGGACGAGAGAAAGAAGGAAACAGTGAACCATGGAGGTATAATGTGCATGCATGACAGAAATCAAGGAACAGGAGGAGGTGAGCAGTGAGGCAAGTAGAACGAAGGGTGAAAATGAGATGATGAATGGTCAAAATAATAATAAGAGGAAACAGAAGAAGCCAGTGATGAGTAATGGTGGTGCAATATTCTGATTGATAGGAGTCAAGGAAGAGGAAGAGGAGGACAATAAAGTAGGTAGAATGAAGGATAAAAAATATGGAAGGTGTGGGGATGAACATTTAAAACAGGATGGAGTGGAGCTTCTGAAAAAGATGCCAGTGAGATAAATGAATAAAAATTAAAAGTTAAAATCAAAGTGACATGAAAGGATGGTTATTCCTCTAACATAGCTGCAAGGGCATTTGTTAGTTTACTCGACATTTGTTATTGTTTTGAAAACATAGTGCTTGCTATTGCTTTGATATCCTCATGGAAAGAGTTCAATCACCTCAGAGGAATGTGCTAAATAAAAAATTAAAAAAAAATTCAATGAGTGAGAGGCATTAGATGAACACGTACTACATACTGAAGAGACTTTGCATGAACAGGTGTGCTATTGTCTTATGGAAACATGATTTCAAATTTAGTTGAGTAAGATTTAGTTTATTAGTAAAGTCAGTTTAGCTTAGTGATTTTAAAACAATGTACTGGCATGTATTAACAGATAAAGAAGTAAGTGTTCAACCATTTGGAAGACAGCCTTGTTTAAGCTTGACTTTGAAGATAGTTTTAAGATAATGATACAGATCTGTGCCATAAGTTGTAGAAAAGAGTAATTTTCACATTTAATTATTGGGTAAACAGAAGTCTAACAAAACAAAAGTGCGAATAAGATTTTAATTCCCTTTTACCATGTGGCTTGCTTGGACCTCAGAGTTAAGGGCAATATGTCTGTAGACACCTCCCAGGTTCTTGGTGAAAATCACAAAAGTATGTACCTTTATGGAAGAAATTTTGAAGTTGGATGAGTACATGTTTCTTATTTCTTGTGTTATTGAAATCTGTATGTTTGGATTTTGCGATGATTAGGCACAGATGAATAATGGATTACACTGAAAGTACTAAGATGCAAATGCTGTTTAGTGTAGAATTTACAGTATATCGGATAAGGTAAGGGTTCTGAGAGCTCTGACTCCTCCCCTCCCCACAATTTTTCTCTCCAGCCTGAATGACCTCAGATCAAGTTTGCTGACTGATGATAAAAAGTCATTATGCATAAATATGAAAAAATATATATCCATTTACCTAATAGGACAAGGAAAAAAGAGTAAATACTAAACAATGTAAGTGGCATACAGGATAAGACAAGGTCCAAAGGAGATCCGACCTATCCCTAAAAGCTGAATGACAATTTGTTAGGGGCAATTCAGGAGAAGAGTTAAACCAGACAAAAAGAAGACAACACTGATCTACTGCTATGGTGAGTACATAACTTTCATAGCCGATGTTGTCTTTTTTCATCTGATTCAACATGTGGGACAGTGTCCCAAGCTACCCGATGGGCATGCGGGTGGTCTCATGGAAGGATATTCTTTTGGATGGAAGAACTGAAAGATTTGTGGATCCTGCACTATACATCTAATTTATTTATTTATTTAACATTTGTTTACGGGAAAAGCCTGACTTGGAACAAAGCCGATTTTCACTGGCGGCCCCAGGAGAAATGTTCCAGATACATGTCTTTGTAATGTGGGAGGAAACTGGAGCACCCAGAGCAAACCCACACAAATGCACGGAGGACATGCAGACTCCACATAGAAGGCACTCCAGCCGAAAATCAAACCAGAGAACCTCTTTCTGTGAGGCGACAATGCTACTGCTGCTCCGCTGCACTGTCCAATTTATAGTGAGATACAAAAGTGTGAGTTGATGACCAAGTTGCTGCTGCACAAATGTCATTTATCAGAACTCATCTAGCAAAGGCTTTTGAGGTTGCCTTAGGTCTTATAGAATGTGCTTTAGGTTTTGATTGTAGAGGGATACCTAGTAATCATAGGCAAAGGAAATGCAATTAGGTAACCATCTTTAAAATGTAACTTTAGAAACAGACTAACCCAACTTCTTTCTGGAGAAAGATATGAATAATTGGTCTGATTTTTAGAAAGTCTTGGTATGTTGGAGGTAAAACCTGAGCTCTCTGTGCACATTTATTGTATGTAATATATGTTAGCTTATATTTGAAAAATTGGGGAAGAAAACTGATAAATCAATTTGTTGATTTAAATTTTATTCAGAAGACACTTCTGGAAGAAAGGAAGGGGTTGTTCTCAATGACAATCTATTTTTATGAAAGACCAGGAAGGGAGTCTTGCATGAAGATACCTGAAGTTCTGATATAGATTTATCAGAGATGATGGCAACCAAAAAATATAGTCTTTCAGGGCAGAAATTTCATATCTGTGGATGCTGCAGGTTCAAAAGGTTTCTGAGTTAAGGACTGTAACAAAATGGTGATGTCCCAGGGAGTGACTGGATCATGAACTGTAGGCCTCAGTAGCAAGGTAGAAAGGCCTTAGCAATTTTGAGAGAAGTAATGGAAGTGTTATTAAATCCTATGTGAAAGTGTAAGATTGCTGCCAATTGTACTTTAATTGTCAAATAACTAGACCCAGACATGAAAAGTTACATAAGGAATTCATGGATTTTTGGAAGTGATGCTGAAAAAGGGTCTAGACTGTTATCGGACACCGAGTGTGAAAAGTGTTTCCATTTGCTCTTGTAAGTCTTTTTTGTAGAATTCCTTTGAGAGGATGAAATTATTTATACTACTTGGGAATAAAGCCTGGGATCCTTGTCAATTGTTATAACTGGAGAAACCATGCAGTTAGTTTTAGGGTCTGTAGGTCCAGTAGAGGCTGTGATGCCCCACCACTGGCCCAGTAATCAAGGTGCCTCCATCCTCACCACTGGTACCAGTGGGGGGGCATACATAGGGAGGATGACAAATTACACACACAGTATTTCCAGATGCAGCTCTCTCTGCATCAAGTGCAAGTTCCCTTAAGAGCACACAAAGACCACAGTCAGTCCAGAGCTGGATTCTACCTCTTTCTCCAGATCCCCAGTAAGCCTCCTCACTGGCACAACTATAGAGTTGAGATCTCAGCTTAGTGGCCAAGCCAAGACCTCCAGCACCCTCTCTGTCCAACCAGTGCTTTGCATCCCTGCCGATGTAGCTGACACACACACGCAAACACCCTCTTGGAGATTTGTTTAACACACACACACACACACACACACACACACACACACACACACACGGACACACACACACACGCACACACACGCACGCACACACACACACACACACACACACACACACACACACACACACACACACACACACACACACACACACACACACACACACACACACACACACACACACACACACACACACACACACACACACACACACACACACACACACACACACACACACACACCTGGGAATGGCTGGTGCAGGTTTACTAGCTATGCCCTCTTCTGCCCAGACTATAAGGTACTTATTACTGCCACTAGCCAACTCTTTATCATCTACTTTAAGGCCATTAACAAAGGGTGTCCAATCTTACTGTGTAATGTTATTATTTTTATTTATTTTATTTTACATTTGTTGACCAGGATAGTCTAACTGGATTTGTGTCCATTTTCAGTAGAGTCCTGGGGAGATAAGCTCCAAGAGATTATTAGACTACTAACATACAGGTACTAGTTGTTATACAGTTAAATACCACAAATTGTAAACAGTTCAGGAATCTTCACAGTTTATACAAAAAACATGTTACAAGCATTAGATAAGATATTTTAGACTTTATGTACAAGACTTCATTAGTAATTAGAAAGTAATTGTTAAACAAATACATACTTCAAATTTCAACAGTTCAGCAATGTTCACAGTTTAAACAATACTTGTTGCCTGCCTTAGGTAGGATGCTTTAGAATTATATGCAGAAGAATTTAACTAGGTATTTTAAATTATCTTTATTAGGATAAGATATGTTTTTGCCAAGGATAGGCCTTGATCTAAAAAGACACAGATAGAGCAGGAATTAGGTCTTAAGAGATGATATTTGGGATATAGTATGATATTAGTCTGGATTTGTACAGGGGCATAACCAATGGGTTTTAAGAGAGTTTTAGATTGTGTTTAAAATGTGTAAATGAAGACAGTGATGTAAGTTCATGGGAGAGTTGGTTCCAATACTTTCCAACTGCATTTGAGAACAAAGCATCATCTACCATGTTATTAGCTTAACATGTTGATACTAGTAGTTTATTAGATGAGCATAAAGTTGAAAGGTTCTTATATTGGGTAATGAGACTAGCAAATATTGGGGTATTGGTAGGTTGGAAAAGGGTTTTGTGCGCAATGGTGAGTTGTTTAAATTGAATCTGATTCAGAAGCTCTAACCAGTCTAATTGTTTCAGGTTATGGCAGTGATGGGTCCTAAAGGAGGAAGCAGTAGCAAATCTGGCAATGCTATTGTAAGCGTTGGCTAGCTTGTTAAGGTTATTTTTTGACAAGTTAGTATATATGGAAGAAGCATAGAGAAATGTGGAGATAAGGTGGGAATAGGCAATAGTGGTTCTGGCTAGTTGGGAGAGAAAGGATTTTATCCTATAGAGGGAGCCTAGTTTCCTGTTGACAGTTTTTATGGTATTGTTCATATGGGTTTCAAAGTTCAGATTGTTATCAATGGTTACCCCTAGAAGTTTAGTTGCTGGATCAGGAGATATGAGTGTACCATTATTGGATAAGACTGAAAAGTTCATTGGGAGTGATTTACGGGTAGGAGTGAAGAGGAACAGTTTGTTTTTTTTGGGGTTCAAGAGGAGGCAGCATTGTAGAAACCAATTTTCTGTGTTATTGAACATTGTCTGACTTAGTCTGTAGTTGGGATTCAGATTTAGCTGAGCAGATTATTGTCAAATCATCTGCGTATTGTACACAGTTAGTTAAAGGAATAGCTAGGTTGAGGTCATTGATAAATATTGAGAAAACTAGGGGGCCCAATATAGAGCCCTGAGGAACACCTGGGGTAACTGGGAGATGGGATGAGAGGTTGTTGTCCCATAGCACTGCCTGCTGTCTATTATCAAGGTAGGACTGGAACCATTTATAGTCTTTGTGTCCAGAGAGAAGGATTTTAGAATATTGAGAAGTAAGTGGTGGTTGACCATGTCGGATGCTTTTGAAAGGTCAATGAAAAGTGCTGAAGAGAGAAGATTGTTATTACAGTTTTTATTGATGCTGCCAGTGAAGGATAGGAGTGCAATTGTTGTACTGTGGAAAGGCCTGAAGCCATGTTGAGATTTGGCCAGTAAATTGTTCAGGAGTAGCTGGTCTACTAACTGTCTGTGGATGCAATTTTCCATTATTTTAGCTAATGGGGAAAGTAGTGCTATGGGACGATAGTTAGAATATTCTCTGGAGTTTCCACCTTTGTGTAGGGGGATAATATAGGAGATTTTCCAGATGGTGGGAATAGTGCTTTCTTGTATGGTTCTATTTATCAGCAATGATACAGGATAAGCTATGACTTTGGCTACCTTTTGCAGGTATTCAGCAGGTAGCTGGTCAGCTGACGCGGTAGTAGGTTTTAGTTTACTTAAGAGGTTGCAGATGAGGGAAGTTAGGACAGGTTGCAGGTTTAGAGTTGAGAGAGAGTTAGTAGTATTGGTTGGAAGGGCAGAGCTATCGGCTGTTAGTTGATTAGCAAGTGTTTGGATGGCCTTAGTGAAGAAGGTATTAAAAGCATTAGCAGTTTGCTTTGGATTGTTGTAATTTGATCCTATAGGGGGTGGTGTTGCGGATTGGCCTGGTTGAAGTAAGTCTGTTTATGCTAGCCCAGAACTTTTGTGGATTATTTTGGTTGCTCTGTTGGAGGAAGAAGTAAAAGTTTTTTTTATCTTCAAGTATAGCTTTCTTAGTTTCATTTCTTTTTTGCCTGAATTGTTGTTGGTCTGCGGGGTTTTTAGTTGTTCTCCATAGTGCCCAAACTTTATTTTTCTGTTGAATTTTCTGCCTGGTTTTCTTTGTAAGCCATGGGGCGGGTTTAGATTTAATTTTGATGAAACACTTTGGTGCATGGTGGTTAAGGATTGTTAAGAATTTTGAGTTAAAGTAATTTGTTGCTTCGTCAAGTGGGAGGTATTTTATAGGTGACCAATCACATTCTTTTAGGTCAGCTTGGAAGTTATTGGGGTTAAAGCTTCTGTTGCTTCTTATTATTTTATATATGGTTGGGTGGTGTGAGCTCGACCTTTGCCTGATTATGTAAGTGAGAGAATGGTCACTTACATCGTCAGGGAGGGTCCCTACATTATAGAGTTGTTGGTGATTATTTATTAGAATCCAGTCTAGGATGGATTCTTTGTTATTGGGTTTATTAATTCTGGTTGGGGAGTTAATTGTTTGTGAAAAGCCATTAAGGTTAATATGGGAGGTTGGTGATTCAGTAGAGCAGTTCTTCCAGTCTATATTAAAGTCTCCAAGAATTATTGTCTCTTGAGGAATTTTTGTGGAGAGTTCAGCAAGGATACCTTCCAGAGTGGTGATGTTGTTACCAGGGGGCAAATAGATACATATTATATTTAGGGATTTACTGGGATTAAGTTGAAGTTTGGTGCTAATGATTTCTGCATTGTTTTCAGAAGAGGAACCAAGATCTAGTATAGATATTTGTAGGCCTTCTTTGTAGAGGATAGCAACATCCACTCCTTTTTTTACTTTGTGGTCTTGTCTCAAGATGTTGTACCCAGGTGGAATGATTTCAACATCTTGTGTAGTGGGTTTTAGCCATATTTCTGTTAAACAAAGTATAGCAAAGGAATGAACATCCAGGATAGCATGGAGGTGGGCAATTTTATTATTTATGCTGCGAATATTGAGGTGAGCTATATAGAGTGAGTTGGGAGATTTAGATGAGATATTTGGGGTAGACGGAACATGAATTTGTGGTTCTGTGCTAGTTTTATGCCCTGGTCCTGGGTTAGGATGAATGTCCCCATCTAGTAAGGAGAGGTGTAATAGTTTGTTAAGGGATTGTGGAGGTTAAAGTAATGATGAAGAGTTTTTTAGGTTTTAGATAGTTGTATTTGATATGGGTCAGTCTGTGATATTTAGCAGGTAAATAGCTAGGTAAAGATGTGTGTTATGTGTTCTGGAGAGTTAATTAGAGGTATAGTACTTGTTTATGCATTAGGGAAGTTCAGCTGTAAATATTTTGACTGTTCATATGAGGTTAGCAGGTAAGCTGTTGTTAGAGAAATTAGGAGAAAGACAATGATTAGGAGCTTTAGTTGGATTTGGAAAGGTCGTGTTTGCATAGTGACTAATAAGCTTAATGGTGTTCTTTAAAGGGGAGGAGTTATACTAGGGGTGATTAGAGAGAGGTGTATGTAGAATGTTAACAAGATGACTATTGTGATTGGAGAGGAAGATGGTATGGTGAGGATGATTAAGCTTAGGAGCAGTAAGGGTGGGTCGGAAATGGGGGCAGGGTAAAGGAGCAGAGTGAGCCTGCAGGGCATTATCAGTGCAAATGGTAGTTTAACCAAGAGTAAGGCTATTAGGAGTGGCCTACACAGTGTCACCAAATAAATATGCAAATGCTCTCAGAACTTAAGTATTTCTAGACAGATGAGCCACAATGAAAGGCTTAAATATATTCAATAATAAATAATAAACAAGAAAATACTCAGTATATAATGACAATAACATCACAGTTCAAAATCACAGGAAATATTTAAAATAATATTGCAGGACAGTCTCAAATAAATAAAAATATCTAAATTAAGCTTTGCTATATTCCTGACTATATCTAAGAGAATTATACTATACCCTAATAACTTACTTAATTAGAGCAGCAAAGCATATATGGTAAGTGGATCTTGATGTTGTCAGGTCAAAGACAAAATACAGAACTCTCTTTCTGAGAGTTCTTAAATTAATATCTCAAATATTACTGCTGGAATAGCTTGCAGAATAAAATAATTTCTTGTCATTTGACTCTATCCCAGGTAAAAAAAAACAACAATTGATGCAGCTGGTAGCATTTAGCATCTACATGTGAAAATACATAGACAAAGGCTTTTCCTCAGATTTTTGCAGATCCTGGAAGTCATCAAACAATAAAACACTTGCAAGACAACACAGAAAGTTCCCTAGTTTTAGACATTGTCTCTTCTTGCTGCCATAAAGTAATTTAATTTCAGCTATTTTTTCTGAAGTTAACCTCTTGTCTTCCAGTTTCCACTGTTAAAATATATACAGTCCATTAGTTACAATAGTGTATGAACATTTCTGTTCTCTTCTAGCAGGGCACACTGTGGATCCATTTTTAAGCTCAGTACTTTATAAAACAAAAATATATTTTCAACACATGTCTGTACAAACCTAGTTTGATATACACATGAAATACAGTTCTAGTACATTTGTAACACAAGCATCTTACATGAAGCATGTTGACATTCACAAGTCACACAAAATTCCAGACAGCCGTGCTGGCAGTATCTCCCTTTGTTACACTTCTAAATAAATCATGTTAATATTCGCAAATGACATATAATTATTTACAAAATTTCAGATAGCTGGGCTGGCAGTATTTCCTTTTGTCACAGAGGCATCCCAGAGGGGCATGTGAAGAGATCCAGGAAGTTATCCAGCTCCCATGGTGGGTGAGCTAAGTGAGGCCAAAGAAAGGGGAACCACACCTGTTGAGGCCAGAATGGCAGCAATGAGGATTACTTTGGTCTTGTATTTCATTGCTTTCTGGATGAACTTGGGGATAAGGGGAATGAGGGAAAAGTAGCTTCTGCATTTGTTGCTTAGGTGAGAAGCAAAGAAGGTGCAGCAAGGTTAGCCCCAGTGGTTAAAGATCTTTGTAACCACTGATACGTTGAGAGACCACTCGTGCAACAGTGATATTGTTCTGATGAGACTGTCCCCTATGATGTTGGAAGTCCAAGGTATATGTGTTACTAGAAAGTGGTTCAAAGACATCACCCATTGCCAGACTCTCACAGTGTCTCAGCACAGAGAGAGTATGATCTGATTACACCTTGTTTGCTGATGTACCAAACTACTGACATTTTTGTCTGAATGTATGGCAATCGCATCCTTGGGTAAATGGTCCTAAACTGCCTGCAACGTAATGAGGACCGCTCTTAACTACAAGATTTTGATGTGAAGGTTGGTATCTAACATGAACCACATTCCTTGGATTGTTCTCCCTTCGAAGTGCCCTCCCCCACCCAAGAAGGGTGGCAGTTGTGGTCATTGTGGCTTTGGGTATCGGAGGAGAGAAGTGTCTGCTCAGAGTGACTGTGTAAGATGAAATCTATTACTGGATAGGGTTCTTGCAGATTTGAGTAAGTCTATTTTGTGGTGAAGGGGATGAATTCTGTGTGACCACTGTACAGCTAACATCCAGGGTCTATATTAGAATACAGAAAGTTCTAAATTTCGAATGCTCACATGAGCGAAAATGCAGGATCTTGATGTTTGTTTGTTTTTTTTATCGCAGTACAGTGAAGATCGGAATATTTGCCCTTTCTACACTGTAGTGTGATCTCAGAGTTGGAATATATATTTAGCGGGGGTGTGGGGGACACAGCCCCCACAATAGGGATTTCAAGGTCCTGCATTTTTGTTCATGTGAGTGTTCGGAATTTAGAACTTTCGGTGTTCTAATATAGATCCTAATATCCATTGTAGAACTCTCATGTGATATTTGGTTAATGAGACCAGAACTATGGAAGAAGCCATTAGACCTAAAAGTCTTGATATCAGTCAAGCCTGGAGGTATGGATGATCTATTAACTGAAGAGTAACTGATCTGAATGATTTGATCCATGCTGAGGATAGCTTTGCTATTTGAAGTACAGTGTCTATATAGGCAGCCTATGAATTCTATGGATCAATTAGGCTGTAATTTGCTCTTCTTTGTGTTGATAGAAATACCAAGGGTAGATGATAGTTCTAGCAGGAATGAGTGGTGTGTCAGAAGTAGATCCCTGGAGGTAGTAGTTAAAAGGCAGTCATCCAGATATGGGAATACTTGGATCCCTTGAAGCCAGAGAAAAACTGTCACCACTGCCATTATCTTGGTGAACACCTTGGGGCTATGGTGAGACTGAAAGGCAGTGCTCTGAATTGAAAGTGATCTACAATAATTGATATTCTATTGTCTGTTCAGGAAGAGTATTATGTATACAGGATTCTATTAATACAAGTTCCTTTATTATTTATCTTTAAAGAATTCTGATATGGATTTAACTTTGATATCCTTAGCTATTAATGTCTTAAACAACCCATATAAGAGAGCCAACCTACTAAGGTACCTTAAACTAAGTAATTTTTCTCCAAGAGACACACTTTAAAATAAATGACACATTTAAGTGAGACCCTAAGGAATACACAATACTTGCTCAATCTTCTTATAAAAATAAGACCAGAGGAGTAACAATTCTATGGAAAAAGACTTTCTTAAATCCCCAAATCATTTGCAAACATGTAGATAATGATGGACTCATGGCCTTAGTTATACTTAAGTTTAATAATAGAATTTGGACCTTGGTTAATTTATACTGGTTCCCGGGTGTGGGGGTTGGACTAGCTAAGAAACATTTAGACTTTATTACAACTACTTCTAAAGGTAATATTATACTAGGAGGTGGTTTCAATTGTATTACAGATATTACAGAAACTACCAATAGATAATCTCCCAGACTATTGTCCTCAGCCAAACAGTTAAAAAATGGACAGAGATGTTTAAATTAAAAGATACCTTTAATGCTTTGGGACCAAATTCTTTACTATTCTCACACCAGGACTATAGACATGGTACCCAAACTAGAATAGATACCATTTATATCTCACAATATCTTTATTCTAAAAACTTGAATTTTTCAATGCAACCTTGTCCCTTTTCAGATAATAATTCCCTATTGTTAACAATATACTTGGAATTCAGTAAATTAGTTATTACTTCAAGGATTCCTTCATATATCACAAAAATTAAAGACTTTAAATCTAGGATAACTTCTGAACTTCAGCTTTTCTTACAGATTAATTATTAACCTGAAGCTAACACAATCATGGTTTGGGATTCTCTTAAGGCCTATCTATATGGTAAAACCATTAGCTGGTACAAAAAAAATTAAAGAATGGGACTCAGAGTTACAGCAACTCCAAAATCAAATATTATCTCTTAAATCTAATAAAAATTTAATTGCTACAGATAATAAGAAGATAATGGAAGAAGCAAATAAGAAATACAATGAAATATGATCCCATAAATCTAATTTAGCTATGGAAAAACTGAAATTAAATTCTTATGCTACTTCTCCTAAGCATCTTTATAACCTATCTATGAAAGTTAAGATAAAATCAAAATTTAATAACACTGATAGTATCTTTCATGAAGGGAAAAGGAAAAAAGTCTCGGACATAGGGGACATTCTGGAGGCTTTTAATTATCATTATGCAGAGCATCATAAAGATAAAATAAGTACAAATGAATGTGAGAAGTTAGAGAATATAGTTCCCAACATAACAAGAATTCCTGAGGAACTTAAGTTAGAGCTACAAAAAACTATTTCTGAAAAGGAAATTATAGATGGGATTAAAGGAAGTAAGTCTAATAAAGCACCTGGAATAGATGGCTTAATTATCAAAATGTATAGATTGTTCCCTTCTTCTATAATCTCTCTCCTACATAAAACCTTTCTTGAAGTTCAAACATTAGCAAATATTCTTCCTTCGTAGCGTTGTCGCCTCACAGTTAGACGTTGCCCGTTCGATTCTCAGTTAAAGCGTGTGTGTGTGTGGCGCGAAATGGAAATGTCCTTTGAAGGGTTGTGTTGGCAGCCCCCAAGCCAGCATGTAAACTCTAAACTGCACTGCATTAGCGGGAGTTCCCGGAGTTCGCCTTCTAACCCGAAAAAAAAAAGACTTGGAGATATTCTCTAATTTCCCCTATATTAAAAGAGAATAAGGACCCTAATCATTGCAACTCATATAGATCAATTTCATTGCTGTATAATGATTATAAACTATTTATGTCAATTATGGTCAGATTGAAAATACCCATATCTAAAATAATTAATGAAGACCAAACTAGTTTCATATATAACAGGCATACACAGGATAATATTAAAAGAGTATTAACTCTGATAGATTACCTCCATAGAGGAAACCATGTTACATTGACAATAGGTCTAGATATTCAAAAGGCCTTTGACTCCTTAAATTGGGTTATTTATTTAAAGTCTTACAGTTATTTGATTTCCCTCCCTTTTTATAACAATGATAAAGAAAATCTATGAAAATAATCTAGCATATGTCAAATTAGGTCCCTTTACTTCCAAAGCAATCCAAATCACTAGAGGTACTAGACAAGGATGTCCCATGTCCCCTATCCTATTTGCTCTGGCCATAGAAATGCTTGCCATTTTAATACGTAATAACCCAAAGATAAAAGGTATAAATATATATGACCAATATATTTCTAAAATAGTGATGTTTGCTGATGATGTCTTACTTACCTTACCCATCTCTAAGAAAGTGTTAGGTGAAGTGGATATAGTAACAGCAAATTGGGGCAGTAATAAGCCAGTCATCTAGATATGGAAACACTTGGAATCCCTGTAAGCTCAAATAAGCTGCGACTGCTGCCATACATTTGGTGAACACCCTGGGGGTTGTGGTGAGACTAAAGGGCAGAACTCTAAAATGGTAGTGACTAGCTCCTAGCCAAAACTGAAGGAATCTTCTGGATTACTTCTCCAGTTTTATATGGTAATACGCATTCTGAAGATCTATTGAGCAAATTAGTGGTCCTTTTCCAAAAACAGAAGAATTGACTGTATCATTACCATCCGGAATTTGATTTGGTGAACTGATTTGTTCAGTATGCTAAGATCCAAAATTGGTCTGCATTCTCCTGTCTTTTTTGGCACTAAAAAGAATCTTGAGTAAATTCTGGATCCTATCTGGTCTGGTGGGGCTTCTTGGATGACTCTTTTTTTCTAGCAGTTTTTGGACCTCTAAAACTGGGTGGAACATTGGGGATTTTCTTGTGTATAGGAGGGAGGATGAAAAGGGGATAGTGTAGCCTCTGCATATAATCCTCTGCACCCAGGAATATGAAGTTGTTTGTAGCCAGGCATCTTGGTGCAGGAATAATCATCCCCATGACTGCCTCCACAGGAAGCATATTGGGCCTCCTTTCAGGAAGGTTGGTAGAGTTTACCAGAGAAGGAATCCCTGAAGCCTTGGTTTTACAGGCCACCTCTGCCACATGGATGGCATCTTCCATTAAAGTTACCCCCACTGCACCTGGGAGAACTAACTCCACTTGTGACTTGAAAAGGACCTTGGGACTTTCTGAACCACATCTTTCCACTACCTCTTTGATTTCTGGAAAAGGATTGTTGAGAAGTGGAAAAACATATGCCCATGGCAGAAAGGGTCTTTCCATCTTTCTCACATTTGGATAAGGTTTCTTTACCTTTTGGTTGCATTGATGAATGGAGTCTTAAATGGCTCCACAAAGTTACATAGGCACATCCTGGTGTGTCTCCTAGTGATAATGCCTTAACCCGCCACTCTGGTAGTGCCCTCGGCTGTGTGTGTGCAATGAGCCTCATGGATGAGTTAGACACAGACTCCATGGTGGCCAGCTGGGAAGCAACCTTATCTTGGATCTCCTCAGAAACGGCTCCTGCTAGGGTATCTGATAACTCTTTAATGCCAGAAAATTCAAAGACCTTAGAGCAAAGGTCAATGACACATAAACCTGCTTTCCAAATCTATCCTTTGCCTGAGACTCTCTTGGATGGATGGATGGATGGATGGATGGATGGATGGATGGATGGATGGATGGATCGATGGAGGGAGGAACTCTCCTTGGCCAGTTCCCTCTTCATGGCTGCCACCATGCCCATGGCATCAACAGCTAACCCTTTAGCCCAAAAAGGTTTATCCTTGGGTGTGGACAGGATTCTATCAGGTTTGCTGGGGATAGATTCAATAGTATCAGGAGCCTTCCACATCCACTGAGGAATCAACTGAATGAGTTCATCAGTGTGTGGAGTCATTCAAGAGGTACAGGGTTGAGTGCCAAAAGCCTGCAGGTACACTGGCTCCTCAGGAGAGGGATTTTATGACTTCCAGTTACCCCTCTGTTTTAAAATCTCCAAGATGTCTCCGAATGAGATGTCATTGGGCTGAGCTTGGGGATCCCTCCTCTTCATCAAAGTCAGTATCTTCAGTGACTGATTCCTCTGGGGAATCCAAGTGTTTCCTCTTATACTTTCTCTTCTTAGGGACCTCCTCAGTGGGGTGGCCTGTGCATGTTTCAGAAGAGGACTCCAGTAGGAGCGCAGGATGACTATATGGGAGCGAGAAAGAAAGGGATATTGGCTCTGAAGTGGAAGGGACCAACCATTTGACTACAGCTGTCAGGGCTCTCTTTATGGTCCAAAAAACAACAAGAAATGAGCCAGCAGCAAGTAGACTGAGTCAAAAAAAGAATAGTTTAATAAAAACTACCCAAACAGCATAATGGCATCCAAAAACAAACCGGTTTCGGCAATGGTTGAAAACCTAGCCTTCTTCAGTGTACAACAAGGAGCCAAAACAGAAATGCTGTATTTAAACAGATAAAGCCATGCTGATTGGTTACAAAATTTTGAGCATGTGCTGATTGTCAAACAGCATAAATAACAAAAAATTTTTTGTATGATTGAAAATACATTCGAAAAAATGGATCATTTTAAGGACTTGAGTACATTCATATTATGATTGGCTATTTCTATGTATATATTATGTAAAACATATATATAATTCAATATTCCAAATATTAAAGCACCAATTATACATGATCCAATATTGAACAAAAATATATAGATATGCATATATGCAAAGTGCATAACAAATCAGAGTACATACTACAATATTAGCATTAGCTATATCAATATATATATAATTAATAAACATATGTATGTATTCTGAATATTGGAACACCATTTGTTCAACAAACATGTATAATATATTCAATTTTTATTTATAAACAATCATTTAATCCAGGGCTAAATAGTGCTCCTAGTTTCGTAATCCATTTCTTTTCTTTAAGGTTGAGTTTATTGTGCCAACCACTCCTAATGGTTCTGTCACCAATGATTTTATCAATAATGGTAAAATGAAATTTAGCAGTGCTATGCGTGAGAGTGTGTTTGTATAATGCATTGGTATTCTTATGGCATCTAATATCACTGAGATGCTCAGAAATACGTAATTTAACTGGTCTTGACGTCTGCCCTACATAAAATGAGTGGCAGGTGCAACATGCCAAATAAACGGCCCAATCAGTGTTACAGTTAGCAAAAAATCTAATGTCAAAAACTGTATTGGTATTCCTACTGGTGAACTCCTTAGTTTTCAACATATGCTTACAATTGACACAGTGGCCACATGGAAATGAACCAATAAGCCTATCACCCAAGATTGTAGTTTGATATATTTGTGGTAAAGTGGACTCATAGTGATGTTTGTAGTGATTAAAGTGACCAGCCAAATTCTTTCCAAAGAAAAAGGCATTTATTAGGGATAATGTTTTTAATTCTGACATCAGCCTCCAAAATGTTCCAGTTATCCCTGATAATCTTAATAAAGTTGTTGGTATTTCTACCAAATGTTGTAGTGAGTCTGAGTTTATTTAACTTTGTATGTTTCTTTTTATATGTTAGTAAATTAGGTCTGTGTAGACCCAATGCATAATTCTGAGCCATGGTCACATATCCTGAACAATAGCCCGCTCAATGAATCTGTTATGCAAATCCTGAGCATGATTGACAAAAGTGTTATTCTCAGAACAATTAATCCTAATAAATTGCGATTTAGGGATGTTCTTTGCAATATGTTTTGGATGAAAGCTGGAATTTTCTATAGGTTTCAGTTCTCAAGGTGTTATCATTATTTCTAGTTACCAAGACATCCAAAAATGTAATGGATTCCCGATCATAGGTAATAGTAAATTGTATTCCCCATATATTATCATTCAGGTATTCCATAAATTCCTGAAGATATAAAATATCCGATCTCCACACCATCCAGCAATCATCCAAATATCTGCGCCAGATATCAATTTCTGGCAAAAACAAATTATGAGTGTCGTCATAAATCATAATTTGTTCTATATAGGCCATAAACAGATTGCCCCATAGCTGTACCTCTGATCTGTAGGTAGCATTCCTGGTTGTAGAAAAAAACATTTTTAGTCAAAACATGCTCAGTCAGATTCAACAGGAGAGTATTAAACCCAGGTTGATATAGTTTAGATTCCTTGAGCCAAAATTCAATAGCATCAAGTCCACCCCAATGTGGAATGTTGGTATAGAGTGAACTTGAGTAACCAATCTGAATCCAACTGCATATCATTTACAATACTCAAAAATTGAGCAGTGTCCTGTATTCGTGATCTTACATATAGTAACAACGGCTTTAGATGCATAGTTAGAAATTCAGAAAGAGGTTCAGTTATCCAGGTGGATGTGAAAGATCCTTATGTATTTTTGGTAGAAAGTAAATATGTTGTCTAGTAGGATCAGTAATAGTTAAATGATAAAGTGTTTTCTTATCAATAATACCATTATCAACAGCAGAATTCAAAAAGTCATCAATATCCTTTTTGAAAACCAAGGTGGGGTCCAGTGGCATTTTGGTATAATATTTAGCATCATTGAGTTGTTTATGTGCTTCAATGTCATAGTCACACCAATCTAACACTACCACTGCCCCTCCTTTGTGATAATTACCAAATCTTTATTATTTACAAGTTCCTCTAGACAAGATTTTTCACCATCAGTGATGTTATTAGACATAGGTCTCTCATAATTATGCTTGAAATGTAACTCACTAAGTACACTTCTCAAAAAGAGATTGACAGCTGGATGCATAGGAGGAGTAAATTTAGAGGTATGATATTTGAAACCTTCCATTTGTGAATGTTCAGTGTCCCCTTGTTCCTGAAAAAACAATTTTAAATTAATAAGTCTACAAAATGTAAATAAGTCATTAGTAAATGAGTCTTCTGGAACAAAAAAGCCAGGGATAAAGGATAGACCTTTATTTAGTAGAGATATCTGTTCATCTGTAAGTATAGTACTAGAAATGTTACATACATTATTTATTTTTTGGTCAGTATCTCCAACAAATTTTGCAGACTGGTGACTTTTTCTGTGCTTCCTACCTCCTCCTCCCCTGTATTGGGAATCCATGATAGACTGTGTGTCAGTATCTGTACCAGACGAGGTCTCAAAATCAGTGGACTCAATATTATTACTGTGCCCTTTTAGTATGGAACGTGGACGTTTCCTTTTAGATTTAGAAACTTGCTTCTTAACATTCTGTCCTTCTTGAAATCGGACATGCCTAACATTCTTGAACGGTTGTCCCTTATCATAATCTGAAAGATCACGAGAAAACTTTTTAAGTTTTCTGTCCTTCAAAATGGTATCAAAACTCAACAGTTCAGTACTCAATTTTGATAATAAAGCAGGAAAAAAAGTTTCATTTTGGTAATGATTGCATTCCTCAATAGAATTCAAAACTAGAGTAGTTTCACTCTCAATGATTCTAGTGTAATGCTCAGATAAAGCTTTGACAAACTTCATCGAGCATTCCTGTTGTATAAGATTCCATTCCGAAAGTAAATTATCATCTGGACTAGCCACCAAGGGCTGTATTTTCACTCTGAGACCCCTAGGGCAAATGCCCTTAACCAAATATGCTTTTAATAGTTTGTGGTGCCAAACACTAGATCTCAAGGCCTTCATATTTTTGTTAAGTGAGGCAAATTGTTGTTCACATTTTTGTTCGGGTTTTAAAGAAATCATATTTCCTGAGGCAGTGGTATCATTCCCAATGCCAAATGCTGCAATATCATCTTTATCTGATGATAGATCCAAAAGAAGCTTTTGGAGATCCATAGTGTAACCCAAATTATTCTTCAATGGAACCACGGCCTGTATATCAAGATCAAATGATCAAACAATAATCAGACAATAATGGCAATGCACCATAGAACTAAAAATTAGTTCGTTATAGCCACGTCTGATACAGGTCAATAGTGGTACTTGTATAATAATATATAAAGATAATCAAAGGTCTAATGCTTGGCCCACAAATAACATTTATTTATTAATATTAAAAGAGGATAGTCCCAGAAGTGAAAAAATATAACTCAAGAAACAAAAATACACCTAGAATCAATGGAGTGAAAATTATAATGGAATATTATTGTGTATCAAAATATTCTAGTATTGTTCGAATAATATCAAACATGTCATGGACAGATACTGACTTAGTCTGTCAATCACAAATAAATTGTTGGCTTATGCTAAATTGAATCAGTCATGTGGATCCCAAAATAATAATGTTATTATATAGAGTCATATAAACTGAGTTCCTTACTGTGGAGATAAAAAGCAACATAAATCTACCATGTCTGTAATATAATAACGGAAAGATGATCATAAATCAACTTAATTGTTACAAAAATTTGTTCACATTAACCCTTAAATAGTATATAGAACTGGCAGAAGTTAAATTTTTAAATCTTTTCAAAAATGAAAAATCAATAAGGTAGTATAGCAAAACATAAACATAAGCCATACATAACTGTACATCAAAAAGCACTGTTATTGTTCAAATCATGTGAAATGAGTCATGGACTAATACTGACTTAGTATGCCAAACAATGGTTGGCTTATACTAAAGTTAAATCAGTCATAGAGACTTCAAAATAGTAATATTATTATATGAAATTATTTAAACTGAATTCCTAACTGTAGAGTTCAAAGGCATAATCAATCTTCAGTGTCTATAATAAGCTATCCGGATGAATAATCATAAATCAACCAGATTTACTAGTGTTCACCCTTAATTAGCATCTTAAACTTGCACAAAATATATATCCAATCAAAAATGAAAAACCAATATAAAAATATTGCACAGCATATGTATATGCCCCCCAAAAAAAAAAAGAAATAATTGTTAGAGTGAGCAAAATAGAAGGTGAACACAGTATGGAATCCAACAGATTAACTCCAGCTAAAAACTGGAAAAATTATCCATTCATATAGACAAAAGATCCTGTGCTTTTTGAACATTAACAGATGTTATCTCAAAAAATGAGAATAAAATATAGTCCAATCCTTCTTACAACAAAGTGCAATTATACAAAAGATCAAAAACATGACCTTAACAAAAGTTCTATGTTAATATGAAATTGCACCATGAAAAAATGATCAAAATAACTCACAACCCCTGAATACAGAAAAGTTGTCGGCCAATGTAACATTCATGTATGTGCTGAAAATCAGCCCCAAGGACGGAGAATATGAATTCCGCCTGCCAGAAAAGTATATATAAACTATTAACATAAAATTCCAAAAATCAATAAGTCCGATCAGTTACATCAAAAATAAAAATGAATCGGATATCTCCAACAGTTGAATCAAAATCCCCAGATTTTACAATGGGATTATTTAAACACTGTTCCAATGTCATCCACTGGTGGCAAGCCAAAAAATGAAAAATATGGCTGCTGTCTTTTTAAAGTTGAGTATATCAGTTATTATAAGATGTTGATAAAGTTCCCCAATCGTCGTCAATCCAAACACTACTACACACACATAATATCCACAGCATCAATACTGAATCGCCATGTCGAAAATAAGGCCACACACATATACAGCCGTTGGTAATTGAAAAGATGTTCGTTAGGTTCCCCTGATTTCATATCGTATAGAATATATACTTCAGAGAACCCCAGACAAAATCGCGATTCACCCAGGCTGTGTGTAAATGATCCACTCACCCTGAGGTCTACACCAACAATACCGGAGATGATATCCCTCGTGCTGCAATTAGTAAAAATGAAGAAAGTCCAATATTCTTGCGATATCAAATGACAGTGTTGTGTGAAAAGCAGTATACACAAATGTACCTTCAAAAATAGAATATAGAACAGCCCAAAGGAAGTAGTATAAACACAAGTCCAAAGACATAAACCAAACACATGGTCACAGATACGACAGCACAGTCCACCATGGTTTCCCCGAACAGGAGCAGAAAGGAAGTGTGACAAACAAAATGTTCCCTGCAACTCTCAGTGAATAGCATCAATATTCAAACACTACTCACACGTAATGTCCACAGCATCAATACTGAATAAAATATTAGTTAGGTTCCCTGGTTCCATATCATATAAAATGTATATTCCAGAGAGCCCCAAACAGAATATATAAATGATCCACTCACCCTAAGGTATACACAGACAATGCCGGAGATGATATCCCTCGTACTGCATATAATACAAATAAAGATAGTCCAATATTCGTGCGACAGTATGATGTAAAGAGCAGTATGCACAAAGGCACCTTCAGGAATGGAATATAGAGCAGCCCAAAAGTAATATGAACTCAAGTCCAAAAACTTTAAACCAACCGCATGGTCACAGATACAATAACACAGTCCACCATGGTTTCCCCCAGCAGGAGCAGAAAGGAAGTGTAGCAAACAAAATATTCCCCTGCACGTGAGGAACTGCACGGCTCTCAGTGAATAACTCCAAAAAACAAGAAATGAGCCAGCAGCAAGTAGACTGAGTCAAAAAAAGAATAGTTTAATAAAAACTACCCAACCAGCATAATGGCATCCAAAAACAAACCGGTTTCGGCAATGGTTGAAAACCTAGCCTTCTTCAGTGTACAACAAGGAGCCAAAACAGAAATGCTGTATTTAAACAGATAAAGCCATGCTGATTGGTTACAAAATTTTGAGCATGTGCTGATTGTCAAACAGCATAAATAACAAAAAATTATATTGGATCATGTATAATTGGTGCTTTAATATTTGGAATATTGAATTATATATATGTTTTACATAATATATACATAGAAATAGCCAATCATAATATGAATGTACTCAAGTCCTTAAAATGAGAGCCGTGCAGTTCCTCCTTCCTGTATTATATGCAGTACGAGGGATATCATCTCCGGCATTGTCTGTGTATACCTTAGGGTGAGTGGATCATTTATATACAGACTGGGCGAATCGCGATTCTGTTTGGGGCTCTCTGGAATATACATTTTATATGATATGGAACCAGGGGAACCTAACTAATACTTTTTCAATTATTAATGGCTGTACATGTGTGTGGCCTTATTTTCATTATGGCGATTTAGTATTGATGCTGTGGACATTACGTGTGAGTAGTGTTTGAATATTGATTGTTTTGGAGCTATTCACTGAGAGGAACATTTTGTTTGTCACACTTCCTTTCTGCTCCTGTTCGGGGAAACCATGGTGGACTGTGCTATCGTATCTGTGACCATGTGTTTGGTTTATGTCTTTGGACTTGTGTTTATACTACTTCCTTTGGGCTGTTCTATATTCTATTTTTGAAGGTACATTTGTGTATACTGCTTTTCACACAACACTGTCATTTGATATCGCAAGAATATTGGACTTTCTTCATTTTTACTAATTGCAGCAGGATATCATCTCCGTATTGTTGGTGTAGACCCTCAGGTGAGTGGATCATTTATACACAGCCTGGGTGAATCGCGATTTTTGTGGGGGTTCTCTGAAGTATATATTTCTATAATATATGAAATCAACATCTTTTCAATTACCAACGGCTGTATATTCAGTATTGATGCTGTGGATATTATGTGTGTAGTAGTGTTTGGATTGTTATCAACATCTTATAATAACTGATATACTCAACTTTAAAGACAGCAGCCATATTTTTCATTTTTTGGCTTGCCACCAGTGGATGACATTGGAACAGTGTTTAAATAATCCCATTGTAAAATCTGGGGATTTTGATTCAACTGTTGGAGATATCCGATTCATTTTTATTTTTGATGTAACTGATCGGACTTATTGATTTTTGGAATTTTATGTTAATAGTTTATATATACTTTTCTGGGCTGATTTTCAGCACATACATGAATGCAACTTTTCTGTATTCAGGGGTTGTGAGTTATTTTGATCATTTTTTCATGGTGCAATTTCATATTAACATAGAACTTTTGTTAAGGTCATGTTTTTGATCTTTTGTATAATTTGTCACTTTGTTGTAAGAAGGATTGGACTATATTTTATTCTCATTTTTTGAGATAACATCTGTTAATGTTCAAAAAGCACAGGATCTTTTGTCTATATGAATGGATAATTTTTCCAGTTTTTAGCTGGAGTTAATCTGTTGGATTCCATACTGTGTTCACCTTCTATTTTGCTCACTCTAACAATTATTTCTTTTTTTTTTTTTGGGGCATATACATATGCTGTGCAATATTTTTATATTGTTTTTTCATTTTTGATTGGATATATATTTTGTGCAAGTTTAAGATGCTAATTAAGGGTGAACACTAGTAAATCTGGTTGATTTATGATTATTCATCCGGATAGCTTATTATAGACACTGAAGATTGATTATGCCTTTGAACTCTACAGTTAGGAATTCAGTTTAAATAATTTCATATAATAATATTACTATTTTGAAGTCTCTATGACTGATTTAACTTTAGTATAAGCCAACCATTGTTTGGCATACTAAGTCAGTATTAGTCCATGACTCATTTCACATGATTTGAACAATAACAGTGCTTTTTGATGTACAGTTATGTATGGCTTATGTTTATGTTTTGCTATACTACCTTATTGATTTTTCATTTTTGAAAAGATTTAAAAATTTAACTTCTGCCAGTTCTATATACTATTTAAGGGTTAATGTGAACAAATTTTGTAACAATTAAGTTGATTTATGATCATCTTTCCGTTATTATATTACAGACATGGTAGATTTATGTTGCTTTTTATCTCCACAGTAAGGAACTCAGTTTATATGACTCTATATAATAACATTATTATTTTGGGATCCACATGACTGATTCAATTTAGCATAAGCCAACAATTTATTTGTGATTGACAGACTAAGTCAGTATCTGTCCATGACATGTTTGATATTATTCGAACAATACTAGAATATTTTGATACACAATAATATTCCATTATAATTTTCCCATTGATTCTAGGTGTATTTTTGTTTCTTGAGTTATATTTTTTCACTTCTGGGACTATCCTCTTTAATATTAATAAATAAATGTTATTTGTGGGCCAAGCATTAGACCTTTGATTATCTTTATATATTATTATACAAATACCACTATTGACCTGTATCAGACGTGGCTATAATGAACTAAAATTTTAGTTCTATGGTGTATTGCCATTATTGTCTGATTATTGTTTGATCATTTGATCTTGATACACAGGCCGTGGTTCCATAAAAGAATAATTTGGGTTACACTATGGATCTCCAAAAGCTTCTTTTGGATCTATCATCAGATAAAGATGATATTGCAGCATTTGGCATTGGGAATGATACCACTGCCTCAGGAAATATGATTTCTTTAAACCCCGACAAAATGTGAACAACAATTTGCCTCACTTAACAAAAATATGAAGGCCTTGAGATCTAGTGTTTGGCACCACAAACTATTAAAAGCATATTTGGTTAAGGGCATTTGCCCTAGGGGTCTCAGAGTGAAAATACAGCCCTTGGTGGCTAGTCCAGATGATAAATGGAATCTTATACAACAGGAATGCTCGATGAAGTTTGTCAAAGCTTTATCTGAGCATTACACTAGAATCATTGAGAGTGAAACTACTCTAGTTTTGAATTCTATTGAGGAATGTAATCATTACCAAAATGAAACTTTTTTTCCTGCTTTATTATCAAAATTGAGTACTGAACTGTTGAGTTTTGATACCATTTTGAAGGACAGAAAACTTAAAAGTTTTCTCGTGATCTTTCAGATTATGATAAGGGACAACCGCTCAAGAATGTTAGGCATGTCCGATTTCAAGAAGGACAGAATGTTAAGAAGCAAGTTTCTAAATCTCCATACTAAAAGGGCACAGTAATAATATTGAGTCCACTGATTTTGAGACCTCGCCTGGGTACAGTACTGACACACAGTCTATCATTGGATTCCCCACCCCGAATACAGGGGAGGAGGAGGAAAAAGTCACCAGTCTGCAAAATTTGTTGGAGATACTGACCAAAAAATAAATAATGTATGTAACATTTCTAGTACTATACTAACAGATGAACAGATATCTCTACTAAATAAAGGTCTATCCTTTATTTTGTTCCAGAAGACTCATTTACTAATGACTTATTTACATTTTGTAGACTTATTAATTTAAAATTGTTTTTCAGGAACAAGGGACACTGAACATTCACAAATGGAAGGTTTCAAATATCATACCTCTAAATTTACTCCTCCTATGCATCCAGCTGTCAATCTCTTTTTGAGAAGTGTACTTAGTGAGTTACATTTCAAGCATAATTATGAGAGACCTATGTCTAATAACATCACTGATGGTGAAAAATCTTGTCTAGAGGAACTTGTAACAACTCAATGATGCTAAATATTATACCAAAATGCCACTGGACCCCACCTTGGTTTTTCAAAAGGATATTGATGACTTTTGAATTCTGCTGTTGATAATGGTATTATTGATAAGAAAACACTTTATCATTTAACTATTACTGATCCTACTAGACAACATATTTACTTTCTACCAAAAATACATAAGGATCTTTCACATCCACCTGGAAGGGAACCTCTTTCTGAATTTCTAACTATGCATCTAAAGCCGTTGTTACTATATGTAAGATCACGAAATACAGGACACTACTCAATTTTTGAGTATTGTAAATGATATGCAGTTAGTTCACTCTATACCAACATTCCACATTGGGGTGGACTTGATGCTATTGAATTTTGGCTCAAGGAATCTAAACTATATCAACCTGGGTTTAATACTCTCCTGTTGAATCTGACTGAGCATGTTTTGACTAAAAATGTTTTTTTCTACAACCAGGAATGCTACCTACAGATCAGACCCATTTATGCTGATCTGTTTATGGTATAGAACAAATTATGATTTATGACGACACTCATAATTTGTTTTTGCCAGAAATTGATATCTATATTTGGATGATTGCTGGATGGTGTGGAGATCGGATATTTTATATCTTCAGGAATTTATGGAATACCTGAATGATAATATATGGGGAATACAATTTACTATTACCTATGATCGAATCCATTTTTTTTTGGATGTCTTGGTAACTAGAAATAATGATAACACCTTGACAACTGAAACCTATAGAAAATTTCCAGCTTTCATCCAAAACATATTGCAAAGAACATCCCTAAATATTGTTCTGAGAATAACACTTTTGTCAATCATGCTCAGGATTTGCATAACAGATTCATTGAGCGGGCTATTGTTCAGGATATGTGACCATGGCTCAGAATTATGCATTGGGTCTACACAGACCTAATTTACTAACATATAAAAAGAAACATACAAAGTTAAATAAACTCAGACTCACTACAACATTTGGTAGAAATACCAACAACTTTATTAAGATTATCAGGGATAACTGGAACATTTTGGAGGCTGATGTCAGAATTAAAAACATTATCCCTAATAAATGCCAAAGAATTTGGCTGGTCACTTTAATCACTACAAACATCACTATGAGTCCACTTTACCACAAATATATCAAACTACAATCTTGGGTGATAGGCTTATTGGTTCATTTCCATGTGGCCACTGTGTCAATTGTAAATATGTTGAAAACTAAGGAGTTCACCAGTAGGAATACCAATACAGTTTTTGACATTAGATTTTGCTAACTGTAACACTGATTATGTTGCACCTGCCACTCATTTTATGTAGGGCAGACGTCAAGACCAGTTAAATTACGTATTTCTGAGCATCTCAGTGATATTAGATGCCATAAGAATACCAATGCATTATACAAACACACTCTCACGCATAGCACTGCTAAATTTCATTTTACCATTATTGATAAAATCATTGGTGACAGAACCATTAGGAGTGGTTGGCACAATAAACTCAACCTTAAAGAAAAGAAATGGATTACTAAACTAGGAGCACATTTAGCCCTGGATTAAATGATTGTTTATAAATAAAAATTGAATATATTATACATGTTTGTTGAACAAATGGTGTTCCAATATTCAGAATACATACATATGTTTATTAATTATATATATATTGATATAGCTAATGCTAATATTGTAGTATGTACTCTGATTTGTTATGCACTTTGCATATATGCATATCTATATATTTTTGTTCAATATTGGATCATGTATAATTGGTGCTTTAATATTTGGAATATTGAATTATATATATGTTTTACATAATATATACATAGAAATAGCCAATCATAATATGAATGTACTCAAGTCCTTAAAATGATCCATTTTTTCGAATGTATTTTCAATCATACAAAAAATTTTTTGTTATTTATGCTGTTTGACAATCAGCACATGCTCAAAATTTTGTAACCAATCAGCATGGCTTTATCTGTTTAAATACAGCATTTCTGTTTTGGCTCCTTGTTGTACACTGAAGAAGGCTAGGTTTTCAACCATTGTTTTGGATGCCATTATGCTGTTTGGGTAGTTTTTATTAAACTATTCTTTTTTTGACTCAGTCTACTTGCTGCTGGCTCATTTCTTGTTTTTTGGAGTTATTCACTGAGAGCCGTGCAGTTCCTCACGTGCAGGGGAATATTTTGTTTGCTACACTCTCTTTATGGTCTCAACAGCTGGCCCTCCCAAAGAAGGAAGGGAGTTCAGAACTGAGAAAGACCGTCTTGGAACAGTGGTCACTCTCTGCTCCAAAGAGACAAATCTCAAGATCGAAGTTAGAGCCGAATTTCTCTGTGCCGATGCTCCAAGGTGCAGAGAAGGCTCAGAAAAAATAATAGCTGAGTCTCATTCCCTGGAGCTGATAGGACAGCTATGGCTCTGGGATGTCTCCAAATCCAAATGCACTGAAAACTTCAGACTAGCAACTGGTTCCAAAGATAGGGACATCTCCAGAACAGATGTAGTCAGTACCAGGTGACTTGAAGCTGAAAACTCTAAGGCTTCAGATGAAGTCAGAGGAGGAACAATAGGAGGAATCAAGGAGAGCATGGCTCCTAAGCTTGTGGGAGATGGAGCTGAAGAAACACCTGAAAATCCTCTCAACCAGAGAATCTTATTCACCAGCCTCTCCACATCATCCTCAGTCAAGTTTTTATGGAGTGGGTGGACACAATAGAGGGAGACTTAGGCCTTTCCAGAAAGGGTGAAGGCAACCTGCCTGAAAAGGGGTCTATGATAGGAAAGTAAAAAGTCAAAATGGGCTTGCCAAATTTTGCACTTAGTGCTAAAGTAGTTGGAACTGAAAAAGAAGTCTGATTAATGGATTTTGGCATCAAAGTCTCTTTATAACCTTGCACCAGAATGCTAGGTGCTGATGATTTCTGTGTCAAGGTTTAAACAAATAACTGCGCCAAAGTGTTGGGCACAGAAGAATCTGACTGCACAGAAATGTTCAGTGCAAAAGATCACTTTGGTACAGAGGTTTTAGAAGAAGAGTCGGACAGTTCTGAAAGAATTGCAGACTTAACTCTTTTCGCTGAAGGTGAAGATGGAGTACACGGCACTGACAGACTCCTCTTTTTTGATTTCTCCAAATATTTAAAAGAGGAAGCAGATGAAGAATGTGAAGAGACATCAGTTTTACTTTTTGCTTTCTGAGCACCAGATAAGGCCTCGCTGGAAGGTTGAGGGGAGCATACCCGTCAAAATAAGTTTGTTACGTCTTTCAACAAGAGACCTGTGACTGAAACAATGGCAAATTGAACAGCCTCTTTCAAGTGAACAGGACCTAGACAGTACACACAAAGCTGATGACAGTCAGAAGTAGGGATCTTATGGCCAAACTTCTGACATCTTAAATCCAGCGGGCGGTTTTGGCTTGTCTGCTATTTTGAAAATAAACTCCTCAAAATTATAACAATAAAGCAGTCACACACACACACATACAGAGAAAGAGGCAGCACACTCAAACAAGAAGAACCACAAAAGATTTTTTTTTTGGAGAAAAAGGGAATTATAGAGAAAAACTATCAGTGATGATAGTTAGAGAGACACCAAAGTGTACAGTCAAGGAAAACAGGCAAAATAAAAGAGAGAAAAATCTTAATAGATCAAAAAGATTGTAGGAAGGTTAAAATAGTAAAGTGTTTTAACAAGGAGATAGATGAAATAAGAAAAAGTTATCAAAAGTACTACTCAGCTCGAGAGCAGTGTCAAACGCATCTGTCTTGAAAAGCGGCAAATGAGATCTGAGATAACTAGGAGAGGAGCATTGTGGGTAAGGGTTAAGCTTGAGAGTTTTTGGCCTGCACAAGCTGTGGTAATGGCTGAGTTGGTTCCAAGGATCAGAACTAAAACCATATGTCAAGGCTAAAATGAAAATTGACAACATCAGATTGGATGTTTGCAAATGTGAACTTGTAAGTACGGTTTGACTACTTTTATATAAAGGTAAGTTTGCCTGTGTTGTAAGTGAAAATTCAATAAAGGTGTTAAAAAAGTCCAGATTGATTTACTGCTCCTGTTTACAGTAAATTAAAAACCCAGAAATTTCATCTGGTCCCTCTGTAATGTCTGTCTTTGATTATTCTATTGTAAAGCAGTGTCAGAAGGAAACTCTAATCAACGCTAGTATAAGTCACCTCTACAAAATAACTGGTCCACAGTTGCAGTCAGGTCATTAACAACAACAGCATATGCAGATGCAGTTTTTCAACTGCAGTATTACAGGAGAGAGGGAGTCAAAGATACATAACCCATTTTTTTTTTTAGTTTCACTGATAGCATCTCAGTTCAGAGAAACACCCTTCCTGTCTGTGGGCCCTGCTCTACCTACAGTGGCACCTCTAAAGACCAGATCAGCTGTAATTACTATAACCTTGAATCCTTTCTTGTTAAAACATTTACACTTAGCCCTGATCTACAAAATAAACTTAACCAACCTTTTGCAGAGCATTCTATAACTTAATACAAAAAGCAGATGCACTTTTGACACAATCCCTTGGTTCCCTTCCTCTTACTCCATATAGGGGATGTCACTGATTGCTAAAAAGTTGGTGTTTAGCTGCATGTACTTCCCCTTCCAGCATACAGGGAAACTAATTTTTAATTTAATGTTGTGATCTAAGTGTTTTTTTAACAGTGGCTCCATTATCTCCAATAGAAGACTGGATATAATAGTGACTGCAGAATTATGGGGTGGCCATGGTGGTGCAGCGGTTAGCATTGCCGCCTCACAGCAAGAGGTTCTCCGGTTCAATTCTTGGCTGGGGTGCCTTCTGTGCGGAGTCTGCATGTCCTCCCTGTGGTCACGTGGGTTTCCTCAGGGTGCTCCGGTTTCCTCCCACATCCCAAAGACATGCTGTAGGAGGATTGGACACTCTAAATTGGCCTTAGGCATGAGTGTGTGTGTGTGTGTGTGTGTGTGTGTGTGTGTGTGTGTGTGTGTGTGTGTGTGTGTGTGTGCCTTCTGTGGAAGGTTGGGTGTCAGGCTGGCAACTCGACACCTTAAAACTCCACTGCCAATCCTGAGCGGACAGGTGATCCGCTGTGGCGACCCCTAACCAGAAAAAGCCGAAAGAAGAAGAAGAAGAAGAAGTGATTGCAGAATTATGCATCTCAATAGAGTCACTAGCAAGCCTTGCATTAATGGACTTGTTTGACTTCCTCTAAAGGTATCGCTCATAGTCATGTGTAGAGGTGTATCTAGGGTGAGGTGAGTGGGGAAGCCATCCCAGGTGCAAAGTGTTAGGGGACATGATCAGCAGGTGTCGATCTATCTTCAGTGCAATATCGGTATTCAGAAATGAGAGCCAGTACTGCATTTGTTATCAGAGCTGAAGTGTTTTAGTACTCCATGTGTGCTTCAGCACTCTGTAAATTGCATAATAGGAAGTAGTTGCTTGCTAGAAATGCAGAAAGTAGTTTGCTGCAGTATAAAAGGAAATAATGTTTTTCTTTTTGCTCAACTTAAAGTTGAGAGGGTGCTTGTCAAAGGAAAAAACTTCAAAGACCAATACACGTAAGGTTCAGTTAAAGCACTTTTAATTTACTTGCAGCAAGGAGACAAAAACATGCAAATACAAGGATTTGTCTAACTACTAACAGGAAGTATGTTCATTCTTATACTATTTTACAAGACATGGCCTTCTAAGCTGACGTAATCAAACGCAACTTTCAGTATTGTTCTACAGTAGATGTTACTCAGATTTTCTGCTGACATGACTAGATTTGTGAGAAACGTTTGAGAAAAACAACCTGGCCTTGGTGACCATTAATCCATTTACAAGCGTCTATTGTACAGTGTTACATTTCAAGGTACTTTTCTAATTCAAATACAAGCAAATGCTGATTGCAGTTCATATTTTTCAAGCAGGCTTTGTACTAATTATCTGTAACTTCTACAGCTGTGTATTTTCTCATGGCACAGCGGAACTTCTTGTCTAAGTTTCATACAAGTAGTATTGTTCTATTCATTATTTTCTTAACGCAAGCAGAAATCACCTGCTTCTCAGTAAATTTCCAAGGCGCAAGCAAGATTTTAGCTAACAATACAAGGTCAGAAAGCAACTGCAGTTTGCACAGATTTATGCAGTATGAAATAGAATAAATGTGTTAACCCTTTTCAAGCTCTAAATGCACTAAGCATATTGTTAATACACACATTAATACATATTTTTCTAACAGTGCTAGACTGGGAGATGACAATCTAGCCAGAATAGTTAACTACACATTGGTTCCTTTGCCAGTTTTCTCCAATAAATTCCAATCTCATCTTGCCTATTCTCTGTATTCCTAATTGCAGTCATCCCTATCAGCAGAATCCCCATGCTGGCTTAGATCTTAGAATACATTCTGCTACTTTATGAATATAATATTCTGTATTGTTATTGTTATTTTCCTTAAGGATCTGCATCTAAAATCCCAGTCTCTCCTTGTTTCTTTTTCTTCTCCTCATTTTGTCATCATCCCTTTCCACTTTGAATTATAGCTTTCTGCTATGTATTGAAGCTTTAACTGTGCAGCTTTGAAACACCCCTTTAAATCAGGTAATCCCAAACCACCTTGTTCTAGTGGAAGGATCAAGTTATCCCACTTGACTCTTGCCCTCTTCCCCTCCCAGATAAAATCCTTCAGCTCTTTATTAATTGCTATCCACAAATTCTCCTCTGGTTTATAAAAATATGCCTGACCTGTGTATAAAACTAAAGGGACTAAAATCTTTTTTACTGCTTGTATCTTGCTATCCATATCCATAAAACAGAACTTCAAATTTCTCATTTTTTGTTTTATCTTTTGTTTAGTCTCTTCCCACATATCCTTATCTGCCATAACAGAATCTTTTTAATCCATACTCCTAAGTACTTCATTTTATTATGTCCCCATAAACATGGGTATTACTGAACCAATTTGTGTGCCGCCACTTAGCTAGGGTTAAACTATTCCCGGCGCCATAAAGTTTGCTCTTCAAAATTTCCCTTAGAACTAGTCAGTTTTTTAGTTTTAGCACTCAGATCTGTTTCTTTGAGCTCACCACTTGTTCAGAACTCGTTTTAAGCACAGTAAGCTACAAATTACTACAGCACTCAACTTTCTTCACTTGTCTGGAGGAAAAACAGGTTTTAGTACTTAATAAATAAGCTCCTACCCAGGCATGTTTATGGGTCAGCGTTTTCTCCTGTCTACCTGATGAATCTGGGCATCTTGGGGCAATGTAGCAATTGCCTCATGTACACAGACAGCCCTCTCCTCCTACCACCCAACACTACAATCTGTGAGACATGCACTTATATAGCCAAACTGGAAGCAAAGCTCTCTACACCCAAGACTGGACTAGACAGTCAAGAGGAAAAGGTAATTACTTGCACCACACCACACTCATCACATAGTCTCTCAAACCTACACCACCAAAACACACACATAGAAACACAAAACACACACCTCCATTTGTGGAGGCTCTCAGTAAAAATCTGCCCAAGCAACAGAGCCCTCCAAAGCAGAAACGCAAGCAACCTCCACCCCCCAACACAACCCAAATGACACATAGCCCACAAACTCAGTCTGCCACTCAACCACAGCCCATAAGACATAACAACGTATCCAACACTCTAGTCATAGGTTACTGTATACTCAGACACACTAATGTTCCACTCACCAGGCTAATCAAGGAGAAAGTTACTGCCAGCTACCTGTCGGGTGCCAGGATCCACCACATAACGCACGCACTAAGGTCACTCCACAACAAGTACAAATATGACTCTGTCATTGTCCATGTTGGTGTGAATGATCTGAGACATACCTCCCTGGACTACATGAAAAGAGACATGGAGGAGCTCTCCGATCTTTTTGCTCAGCAGGTATGACCCTAGTCCTGAGTAGCATCCTGCCATCACCCAGAATGATACCACAGTACAAGGACAAAATGATTGACTTCAACAATTGACTAAGTTTCTGGTGTCATTCTAAGGGGATCCAGTATCTGTCTGCCTGGGATGACATGATCGACAGACCACGATGCTTTGCCAGAGATGGCCTGCACCTGTCACCATTGGGATTCCAGATACTGGAGAAGGCTCTTGCCACCCCTATAGTGTCTTTTTTAGGCAAGGTTCAAATGACAAATTCACCACCATAACAGGTACAAGCAAGCAAAATCGGAGGATAATGCTAATCAATGCTAGAAGTCTAAACCTCAAAATGCACTCATTTGAGGCACTCCTTAAAATGGAGAACATCAACATTTGTGCAGTGACAGAGACCTGGTTCAAGGCTCCAGAGACCACCCCTGCATTACCAGGCTATAATTCATGCCACACCTTTCGGCCACCTAACCTGGACCAAAACACTAAAGGCGGAGGTGTGTCCATATTCATTAAGGATCTCCACACCTCCAGGCTAGTTGCTCAGCATAATGCATCCAAGATTATCCAAGTGCAACTAACTCTGGGCAAGACCGCAATCCAAATTGTAGCTTGCTACAGATCCCCCACCATACCCCAGGATTCCCACTCATCATTTCTTGATACACTGGAAAATATTAAGGTACAACCCAACACCCTAATAATGGGCGATTTCAACTACCCCACCATTAACTGGGAAAACTACTCATGTACTAACTCTTTTGCTCAACGTTTTCTGGAATTCATAAATTCCAATGTCTTGGATCAACTTATCCACACCCCCACCAGGGTCAGCAATATCCTAGACCTGGTCATTACCAACATGGGCGACCGGTGTTCCACACCAGAGGTCAATTCCTCGTTGGTCAGATCTGACCACAAGCTAATCATCCTAGACTTCCACATCCCGCCCCACCCCCATTAGGGAAACCACTGCAAACATTTTCTCCAAAGCCAACTTTACGCTTCTTAAGACAGAAGTGACAAACTTCACAACACCCATGCAGACGGACAATAGAGGTACGACGGCTGAATCCTACACAAATGCACTTTATAAGCAGTTACACGAGTGCATGGATTGTGCTATCCCTAACAGAACCAAGATGCTATCCTCCAAAACAATATAGCCAATGTTGTGGTCCCCTGCCATAAACAAACTCTACAACAGAAGAAAGAAACTGTTGCAAAAAAGAGTAAAATCTCATGATTGGAAGAACTCCCTGGTTAGCCTCAGTAAGAAGCTGAGATCCCTCAAAAAATCCTCCAAAGCTAGTTACGAAAATAAAATCGCCAGTGATTCTAAAGACAGCCACAAAGGCACTAAATATACAGAACCAACTGATCTTGCCAACATCCTGGCAGATAGGTTCAGTGCTAACTTTACCCTCCTCTCACCCCCTAAAGGGCCCATCTCTATACCGGAAGAATGCAAAGTTCCTGTAATCACAGTTGCACAGGTAAAAACCACACTCACCAAAGCCAGGAACACAGCATCCATGAGACCTGACAACATCCCAGGCTGCATTCTACACGAACTACAGAACGAACTGGCACCCCACCTAAGTACCATGTTCAATCATAGCCTCACCTCAGGCTTTGTGCCCACTGAATGGTGCACAGTGACGGTTATCCCACTCCACAACGGGGGAGCCACCATGGACCCCAGGAACTACCGCCCCATTAGCCTGATGAGCCTGGTCTGCAAGGCCATGGAATGACTCATCACGGAACTTATAAACAAAGACACTGGTAATCTCCAAACTCTGGACCCCACCCAGTTTGGGTTTGGAAAAGGCAGCTCATGTCTCCTAAACCCAATAGACTTCTTTGAAGCAGTCAACAAAGCCATAGATGAGGCTAAGGTGGTTCACATAGCCTATCTAGATCTCACCAAGTCTTTCGACACAATCACCCACTCTGGAATTATAGATAAACTCACTAAACTAGGTATAAAATCCCTATGTCACAAGATGGGTTACCAGCTAGCTCACTGACAGAACCCACACTGTGAAAGTAGCAGACTCCAAATCTGACTTCAAACCAGTGACAAGTGGAGTACCACAGGGTTCATTCCTGGGTCCTCAACTGTTTGGTATTTACTTCTCTGAAGTACAGGCTAACAAAGAAGGTCTTTGGCTAACGAAGTTCACAGATGACTGCAAACTAGGAGCCATCCTACAAAAGGGCCTCACTGATACAGATGCCTGGTGTCAAAGCCATGGCCTCAAGCTCAATGCCAAAAAGTGCATTGTCATCCCCTTTGGTAAAAAACTCTGTACCCATGAACTGCCACATAGGCGGTAGTCTACTTAACACTGAAAGTGTGATAATAAACCTTGGGACACAGGTGGACAGTAGTCTCTCCTTTGATAATCACATTGACATAGTAGTCAGAAAATCCTTCTACATGGCACAGCTCATTACAAAAGGTTTCTCATCCAGGAAAAAAGAGGTCATTGTTCCCCTCTACTCGTCACTCATTAGACCCATTATTGAGTACAATGCTCCTTTTGGTATGTACCTCACAAGACATCTACAACAACTGGAAAGGCCACAGAAATACCTCACAAAGAGGATTACTGGCCTCAAACAGTTGCCCTACCCAGACCATCTCAAAAAACTCCAGCTTTACTCCGTTGCATATCGCCTACTCAGAGGCAGTCTCTGCCTAACATACAAACCTATGTCAAACCCAGGACTGGTGGACATGCTCCACTTAAAGAAATCCCAATCCCTCCAAGCTACACACTCTAGGGACCTAAACCTTGTCACCACAATAAACAGTACATGCTGGAGGGATAGATTCCTGTCGTAGACACTTCCCATACTCTGGAACAAACTATGTATCTATAGCAAACAAAGCTCCTCATTAGCACTGTTCAAGAAAATTTTTGATGATTGGATGGGAAATATGAAATTCACCCCTGGGATCACTTCTGTGGCTCTGCTCGACAATGGCACAGGAAAATAATTTTCTTGGGTGGTGAAAGCCAAGGTACCTTTATGGCTAGGCTTATATAGGCCCTAGGGCCACTAGCCGAGTACCTACCTATGAACCTATGAACCTACATAGTTTACAGCTATTATTTTTGTTTTATCTTCATTAAATTTATATCCTGAAAAGACTTGAAACTATCTCAGAATGTACCACAACACTGAAATGTCCTTTTCTGGTTTTATCAGATATAAAATAATATCATCTGCAAATAAAGCCAACCTTTACTAATTACCATACCAATTATATCCTTGAATGCCTGAGTCCCTTATTGTTTTTGCCAATGGTTCTGTATAAAATGCAAATAATTAAGGGGAAAGAGGACACCCCTGTTTGGTTCCTCTTCTCAATCAGAACTTATTAGAGAGGAATCATCACTTTAATTTTCACTTTCAATTCCTCATATATCCTACTAATCAACTTATAATTTATTTCAGGGAAAGCAAATGTTTCGATTGCCCTACTCATAAAATCCCAACTTGCTCTGTTGAATGCTTTCTCTGTATCAGGACCCACCAACAACATTGGTATTTTTTTACATTCTGCTTCCCTCTGGATCATCATAGCTCTGTTAATGTCAAATGCTTGCCTCCCTTCCACAAAACCACACTGATCCCTATCTATCAATTTTGGCCTCACCTTTGCCATTCTTTTAGCCATTACAGACATAAACACCTTATAATTATGGATTAGAATCGAAATGGGCTTTTATAATGCTGGATTTCATAGGTCGTTACCAATTTTACATATTACAGCCACCACTGCATTATTCCAGGATGTTGGTACTTCTCCTTTTAAAATACTGTTAAACAAAACCTTACAGATCTTTATCAGTTCTTTCCCTCCTAGCTTCCAAACTTTACCAGAATGCCATCTATTCTTGGAGACTCAAATGTAGATTGGTTATACATCACCATTTTATCTCATCTCCTCTCTACTAACTGTTAGTAACTGAGCCTCATCTCCCTCTGTCCTTGGCATATTGAATTTACTGTAGATTGGTTATACATCACCATTTTATCTCATCTCCTCTCTACTAACTGTTAGTAACTGAGCCTCATCTCCCTCTGTCCTTGGCATATTGAATTCTTCTATAAATATTTCCATTTCTACTTTTCTTGATTTCCACATTTCTCTGCTTTATACAGATTTTCCATAAAATTTCCAAAATGCTTCTAATACCTGTACAGGATCTCTGGTTATACTCTACAGGATCTCTGGTTATTTTCCCTGTTATAGGCTCCTTAAGCTTGGCAAAAACCCTTTCTACTTTCTTTAGCCTGAGCTGTTGTGCTAAAAGCTTTTGTGCTCTGGAGTTATTATCAAAAATCAGTTGCTTAGCAGCAGTCTTTCTAAACTCATACATATTATCAAGCTAGTCCTTTATTTTCTGTTTAGCATTCTCCATTTGCACCTCTTCTTTTACAATAGCCACTTCTCTTAGTACCTCTTAAACTACTCCATGTACCTGGTCTTGGAATAAGTCCTCCAAAAGGCCTCTAATGATGATTTTATTACTGCCTGCGTATCATATGTCTAGGTCTATGTATGCTCTTTGTTATTTCATTATTGTCCCGTGCTTTCTTTAAAGGAGAACTGCACCCACAAACTGAAACAACATGCTTATTTCATCAAGTCTTGATGTTTCCTACATTGTAACACTACTTTTGGAATCTACATGTTTTTTTTTATATATTTGAAATGTAATTCCAGAGTATGCCTGCAGGGGATTTTTTTAGTCTACCTTCAGGTATCCCACAATTCAGTTTCGCTTTAAAATATTACATCATAGCCCCTAAGCTCCTATCAGTGCATTGACTTTACATGTGTTTTTACATATACCGTTTTCTTTCAGTCAGTCAGGTTTAAATACTATTTATTGCTTTTCAAAGACAACTTAAAAGACAAATAGGGATAATCACAAAAAACTGTATTCTCAGCACGTGAACTTTGTCTCCTGCATTGATTTATCAATCACAGCAGCAAACAGCTCAAATCTGCCACTTTGACAGATACAAAGGGGAGTTGTTTAGGGGAGAGGAAATGAGTTTAAGGACTACAACTCAGGCATAACAAAAGAATGAAAATTGGCCAGTTTATAAAGAAAAAGAAGTAGCAGACACTGAGAATACTGTTCTGTGTGATTAGCCCTGTTTGTCTTTTAAGTACTCATTGAAAAGCAAGACATGGTAAAACACATGTAAATTCAATGCACTGACAGGAGCTTAGGTGCTATGATATAATACTTTAAAGCCAAACACCGCAATGTGGGATACCTAGTAGTAGACTAAAAAATCAGGATGCCCGACTCCTTATGGACAGACTGTGGAATTATATTTATAAATATATAAAACAAAAGTATATAGAGTCCAAAATGTAAGAAACATCAAGATATGATAAAATAAACATGTTTTTTTTCAGTCTGTGGCTGCGATTCTCCTTAATTTAGCCTTGTCTTCTTCAGCATTATCTATTATCTTTGAGATGGATTTGTCAGCCTCATCCATGTACTCATGCAAAGAGTAATTTTTTTTTTTATTCTAATGTCTTCAGTGATGAGTTTACTTTTAAGGGGTTGTCATTTATAGACTTCAAATGCCTTCACAGAAGAGCAAGTGACAGGTTTACAGAGATGAGTTGCTCCTTTTGCAGATTACTTATTACTCAGTCTGAACTCCTCTGGGGAGCCACATAGAGTATCTCGAGTACAAAGATAAATATTCTTTTGGAATGTATCTTGGTGATTGTTGTGTCAGTGTTCACAGGAATGTAATTTCAGTGTACTTTTACTAAATTCATTGTGCTTTCTGATTGTTTTGTGACTGGTGAGTACATCAGCAAATTATGTCTTCCTATGAAATTCCTGTCCACTCATTTCCTGTTGGGTATAGCTTCATTATCTTGGGTGATATGCGTGCCTCATTATTTACTTTGAATTAGAAAGCTGAACTAGTTTAATAATCAAAGCCATGAACATAGTTTTTACTTTTTACTAGATTGTTTTTAACAGACTCTGTGTGGGTTCCAACCCTTGCCAACTCTTCTTCCTATGGAGCACTGGGGTTCTTGTGACCTGGTATTTATCTCTCTCTCAAGATACTTTATATCTATTATGGGCACTGCTGTTCCTTTTAAGAGCTTCCATTCTCCATTTTCTGTGATACTCCACAGCAAGTTATAACAATGGTTTGACACAGCACAAAGAATCATTCCTTTCCCGTTTTTCTGATAATGCTAACTACATGTGAAGGTTAGTGTGACGGTGACCCATGACTTTTTCAGATTCATCTTGCTCTTTGTTTCCTTTATTTCAGAAATTGGTGGGTAACTCTGGGACACATGACTCACTCCAATTACTGAAACTGCTGTTATATGTCTTGCTGTCATATGGCTTCAATATATAATGCTCCTGGGCTCCTCAACGTACAGCCTTAGTACATGAACCATCCTTTAGCTACCACTTTGACAGCAATTGTCAATTGCTATTTTCCTGTCTGCAAAGCCTTTAACAGTTTTTTATTGACTCTCACCTTACATTTATAACCTCTATTATCATCCAGGGCAGCATACATCTCAGACTGTGTTTTTGCTTTGAATTGGCGGCATCTTATATTGCAGTGTGCACCACAGTCAACTTCAGCTTCCTGCATTAAAATTCACCTCTCTGTTCTCAAATCAAACGGGACTCATTCAAGGGTATGGTGATGTCAGAGTGAATATATTCAAATGAGTGTGGCATGAGATTGCTCCTGCCCAAGTGATACAACTTGCTGATATTCTGTTTCAGGATACTGGAAGGGGTACATGGTGCCGTACCAGTGTCGTATTCATTAGTGCTATATACTCTCTAAGGTTCTTAAAGGCAAAACTTTGCTAAGCTTTTTGTAGATGAGAAAACATGACATTGTGTTATTCCATGTTTTGTAATATACTGAAATTGTAATATAATTACATAACATCCACTTCGTTTTTATATTTAGCAAAAAGTTGTGGTGTTCTCCCAGACCTAGAGAATGGAAGAATAGAATATGAAAATGATACCACATTTGGCTCAGTTGCTCACTTTTTCTGCAATGAAGGGTAAGTTTCATTCAAGGAATTGCAATGGGAGAGTTATTAACTAAATTTAACATAGAATAATGTAATATTTCTCATAACGGTTTTGTAAAATGCATAAAATCATTAAAACTTTTTAATAGTCCAAAATATACCTCATTAATCAGTTAAGTAATGAAAATTCTTAAAGTATAAACATAAACTTTGAATAACTGATGCATTGTGATGTTATATGATGAAACATAGAACCCAGATTTGGATTCCTATGGCCTTTGATATACAAGGGGCTCGATTCTTCAGCTATGGTACAGGGTTGGTTGGCATCAAGCCGTGTATCATAGTCCTTAGCTTTTGGCTGTTTTTAAGTCCTTGCAAGACTTATATCAGATTTTGTACTGTTTAGCACTTTTGCGTCATATTTCTACATATACAACAACTTTCTATCATATATCCAGCACAATATATGCAAAATGTGTTTTTTTTTTTTATTTCTGCATTACAGCAAGGTCACATTGATTGTGACTTCCATGAAGGAGTCCATTTATCTTCTTGTTTCACACAGATGGCTTATGTTTTTCAAACACCAGACTTAAAATATTCTGTCCTTAAACCTTCAAGCCAAGTTCACCTTCTCTGACTGACTTCCATTTTGAAAGGTAAACTGCATCTTTGGTCAGCATACTGTGGTCAGCAGTAGTGTTGTTATTCTCACTCAGTGTTGTGGAAGTTGTAGTACCCTAAAGTACTTGAGTTTCACCACAGTATGTATCTTACCAATGTAAGTCCTTACTTGTACATAACATACTATAGCCTACTGAAATGAAAGAACCAGTTGTCAGCGGTCATAAAAACATCTGTTTTACCAATCTGAGTAGCATTGCCTAAACAAAGCACTTATTACCATCTGAAGGCCAGTCCACTATCAATTATATCCTGTTCTTAATCCCAGCCAGCAGGATTGTTTTATTTGAGCTGACAGTGTGGTCAGGCAACCTCAAATACTGAAAACTACACAAGCATGGTTAATCAATGGATCTTCAAATATCATCTTCCCATCCCTATTCTTGGCCTAAACTGTCTTTCAGGTTCCTGAAGAACCAACCCCAAAATGGTGACACTGACACACTTAGCTTTGCAAAAAAAGTTGTTTGGCCAATACCAACGAATCCACACCTTTCATAGAAGTTAGGGGGAGGCTGACACTCGTCCCCACAATGCCTTCACAAACACCTGTCTTGTGATTTTCTGCATATCAAGTGCTGCTCCTACAAACTTCCCATCAGCGTTACTAAACCCTATTGTTATGATTAAGATATTGTGTTTAGATTGCTGTTGTTTTAAATGCTTTCATTATTTAAACTTTTTTTTATCCTAGGACTAACTATTGACAGCAACCTCAACTTTGACACACATATTAACACCACAGTAAAAACTGTCAACAAGAAACTTGGATCCCTCTATAGAATCAAACCTTTTCTCACTATAACAGTCAGGACTGCTATAGCCAGAACTCATCTCATCTCTACTCTACTCTATGCCTCACCCATATTCACAAACCTTTCTAAAACCAACATTAACAAGCTCACTGTATCATATAATAACATTGCTAGAGTCGCTGCTGCCTCCCCTTACCATACTCATCACTGTCTAAACCTTTTACAACTTGATTGGTTAGAATTTAATCAGCATCTTCATCTTTCTCAGCTTACTATTGCCCATAAAAGCCTGTATCAACCCTCAAATACTCCTATTCTCTCAAGACTACTTACCCCCTACCATAATCCTAAAAACTTACGCTCAGCTAATAAACTACTGTTTAATACCTGTAGAGCTCATAACGTAGCAGGTGACTCCTTCTTCTGTAACACCGTTGGTAAACTATGGAATCTACTACCTACTGAACTTACACCTCTCTCCTCTCATACACTTTTCAAAAAGAAGCTCAAGCTTCATCTCAAAAAACACTGGTTATGTTCCTGTATTACCCCTAACTAATTGCTTTATCCTCTAGCATTAACCACCTGCCTCAACTTCCATTCACTTTCTAACCTTTCATTTATATTTTCTTTTTTCTGAATCCTGGGACTTTAGTCTTCATAAGTCTTCTTAAGTCTTCACATATATTTCCTTATTATCAACATTGGTAACTGCCTTCCACACTATACATTATATATATTCTATGATGACTTTTTTTAAAACCTTACTTAAAATGTTTTTATCATATTATTCTCTAGATTTTTTCATGACCTTATTTAAAAATGTGTATCTTTTATTTTTATTATTATTATATTTCTCTTCTTTTCTATTTTGTCATTTTATATGTTGTTATTGTTTTTTATCCATACTGTTTTGCACATGGAGCTTTTCTCCCCGGGCCACTACTGAAAATGGACATGTATCCAGCTAGACTAGCCCGGTCAACAAATGTAAAATAAATAAATAAAATAAATAAAAATATTGTTGATTCTGTGGTATCTCATGTAAAGTTTACATGCTAAGACTTAATATTTTAAATTAAGAAGAGAAGCAAATACTGATTACTTGATATCCTACATGTGTCCCAGTGTTGCAGAAGTCCTCACCAATATGTATGCAAGCTACTCTAATAAGTATTCTTTTCCAAAATTTTCAGACTTAGACAGGGTAAACAGTATTTTTTTCTCTTTGACATGTTTGATTAACAGGACTGAGGCACATTTTCAGCACAGGCTGAGATGCAATTTTGGTTCAGTGACTTGCTCATACACAGTAGAAAAATGAAAGTCTGCAAGACAGAAGTTTATCAAATGTTTGACATTAAGAAGTGTGAACAGTAAACTACAATTAACAGTGAAAATCAAATGTCACTGTAATATCAATAAATTGTTTTTGTGGGGGCTGCCCATGACACTCTTCGGCTTGGGAGATTATGCCTCCACAAACCTCTGCTACTTATATATGCAGATTCTGACATCAGTGTACCTCAGAGTAATAGGAATGTTCCATGATATTGCAATTTCAGAATTAGTATCTTTTAAAATCTTTTAAACACTTTAGTGCTTGCACTTCTTACTGTTTAACAAGTGTCTTGAAGTTTTGCCTGGCTCTCAAACAGAGACTGAATGAATGAAATCCAGGATCAAGAATGAAGCCTATTAGCACAGGCTTAATCATTGGTGCCAAACTGTCAGTTTTTATAAAAACAATGACCCCTCCCAACAGCTGTATGAAATCCACAAATCCACATCTGATGTTTCTATATATCACCACATGTGTCCTCATATCTTATCACAAGGAAGGGCTTAGTTTATTGCATATTCCACCTTTGTTGTAAATCCAAGTGCTTGTAGCTCTAGCTGAATAGTGCTCAGCAACCTGTATCACAGTACAGGAATTACACCAAATCACAGTACAGAGGGAAAACAACATTACAGTACAGGAAGAAAAACAAATCACAGTACATTGGGAAAATGACATCACAACATAGGAAGAAAACCAAATCACAGCATAGGAAGAAAACAAAATCATAGTACAGAGGGAAAACAACATCACAGTACAGGAAGAAAATCAAATCACAGTACAGAGGGAAGACATCACAGTACAGGAAGAAAACCACATCACAGTACAGAGGCAAAATTATATCACAGTACAGGAAGAAAACCAAATCACAGTACAGAGGGAAAATGACATCACAACATAGGAAGAAAACCAAATCACAGCATAGGAAGAAAACCAAATCACATTAAAGAGGGAAAACAATATTACAGTGTAGGAAGAAAACCACATCACAGCACTGGAAGAAAACCAAATCATAACACAGGCAGAAAATCAAACTGCAGCATAGGAAGAAAACCACATCATACTACTGAGAGAAAAACACATCATAGCATAAGAAGAAAACCAAATCACAGTGCAGGAAGAACATAAAATCACAGTAAAGACAGAAAACCATATCACAAAACAGGAATAAAACCAAATTGTAGTACCGGAAGAAAACCAGATCACAGCGCAGAAAGAAAACCAAATCTCATCATAGGAAGAAAACCAAATCGCAGTGCAGGAAAAAAAATCAAAGCACATGGAAAAAAAAATCTCAGCACAGGAAGAAAACCACATCTGAGTACAGACAGAAAACCACATTACAGCACAGGAAGAAAACTAATCACAGAGCAGGAAGAAAACCAAATCATAGCACAGGGAAAAAAAAAACATACCACAGAAGAGGAGGAAAATCACAACAGAGGACAGGAGGAAAATACTATCACAGCACAGGAAGAAAATCATGCCACAGCACAAGAATAAGTGACAGCATAGCTAGACTGTGGGATTACTGCTTTCCTAAAAACATCACCTTCAGAGGCATGTTGATATGATTGGACTAGCACTTGATATGTGGAAAATCACTTCTTGCTTCCTGCTATGGATATAATCCTAATATCTGTATCATCACAAATGTTGTGACACCCCACTTTAGTACTGACTGCTTTTCCAATGACCATCTCTTATTTTCACCAAATGAAAAGGCACCAAGACCCAATCTCAAAAAATGGAACCACCAATGCTTTTTTTTATAAACCTTTTATGAAATTATGCATTTCTATATGTACAGGATTACCTTTTAAACAATTGTGAATTTTTATTTGTGCAGCTCTGTATTTTCTGTAATTGTTAAACTTGATTTGTATTGCTTCTAAAACTATGTAATTTTTTAGCATATTTGGAGCTTTTCTCCTCTGGTCTCCACTGAAAAAGGGCTTTTTTTGGCCCAGCTGGGCTAACCCGGTTAACAAATGACAAATAAATAAATACATAAATAAACACACTATTTATTGAGTGCTTTCATCTCAATTATTTAAGTTTTCTTCAGAATAACTGTTATCATCAGAACTACTGTTCTTATAGTGAACATCAATGTGAAATAAAAAGTCATATGACCATTAAAATCACATGACAATTTGTCTGCTAGTATATTGGACATTGCAGGATTGTGTGTTGCTTCTAGAAAGTGGTTTGAGACATTACCCCCTGCCAAGCTTACATGGCTTCCCAACAAAAAGGGTACGAACGTGTTCCACCTTGTTTGTTGATGTGCCAGATCAATGATATTTTGTCCACGTGGATGCTGATCAAATCCTTGGGTAGACGGTCATGCAAATCCTGCAACATTAGGACAACCACTCATAACTCCAAGACGCTGAAGTGAAGTTTGGTCTCTGTTGATGACTATATCCCTTGAACTGTCTGCCTTTCATAATGGCCCCCCCACCCTAGAAGGGAGGTGTCTGTGGTGACTGTGGCTTTCGGAGGAGGACAATAGGATCTGCCCTGAACAACTGACTGGAACATGATCCACCATTGTATAAGATTGCCGCACACCTGCATAAGACTAATTCTGCCGTGACAAGGGTGAAATTTCTGTGACCACTAAACAGCTAACATCTACTGCAGGGCTCTCATGTGATATCTGGCCAAAGGAACTAGAGTAATGGAAGAGGTACTCAGTCCTAACAGTTGTAGAATGAATCTTGCTTGTGGATGTTTTGAAGGGTCATGGACATTAACAAGCTGACTCTTGCAGGAGAGGGGAGTTTTATAATTTGTTGGATGGTGTCTATTTGGTAACATATAAATTATATGCTCTGAGAGGACTGAAATTTGCTTTTGTTATAGTTGGTTGATATTCCCAGGTGAATTGTCAGAGATAAGATGACTGACTGATGCTGTAATAGTAGATTTTTGGAAGTAGCAGTCAGAAGCCAATCATCTAAATAAGGTAAGACCTGAATCACGTGTAGCCATAGATAGCTCTTACCACTGCCATTATGTTGGTAAACACCCAGGGGGCTGTGGAGACACCAAATGGCAGCACCAAAAATTGATAGTGACTGGCTCCCAGCTAATGAAGAAACCTCCTGAATTGCCTCTAGATCTTGATATGATAGTAGGTATCTTGAAGCTCTATAGAGCGCATCCAATCATCCTTTGTCAATAGAGGTAGAATAGACTGCAATGTGACCATCCAAAATTTTGTCTGTTTGACATATCAGTTTAGATTACTGAGATGCAATATTGGTCTGATGTACTCTGTCTTTTTAAAACTGAATAAAACCTGGAATAAACTACAGCTCCCAGCTGGTAAGGGGGGCCAGTTGGATGACTCTCTTGTTTAGCAAATTTAAGACCTCTGTTGCTGCAGATTCCAACTAACTAGGTGGAGTAGCAGGAATCTTTAGTCTTGTACTTGGAGAATCTAAAAAGGTATTGTATAACCTCTGGTGATAATCTTTAACACTCATGAATTGGAAGTTATGGTTTGCCAGGCTAAAGGGTGTAAGGAAAATCATCTCCTGAGTGCCTCCAGAGTGCAGCAGTGAGGTAAGCATTCAGGGATACTGGCGAGGTTTCTCAGCAAACTTAATGGAAACCTTGATTTTGCAAACTGCCTCTGCCTAATGGGTGATGTGCCATCAGATTGCCTCCTCCTCTGCCTTGTGCAGACCTCTCCCCAGGAATGCCCTGGTGAAAACCTTGGGACTTTTTGAACCACATTTTTCTACCTCCTCTCTGATTCCTGGAAAAGGGTCTTTGAGGAGTAGAAAACAAATTCTCATTGCAGACAAGTTCTTACCATCCTGTTTGCTCCTGGTAAGTGTTTGTTCCACTTTTGGTCCAAAAAAGGTGGAACCATCATAGGAGGCATTTATGAAGGATGTCTTTACGAAATCACATGACCACATCCAGGCATGATGTCACATGGTAATACCTGTGTTGGCTGCCCTTAATATACCATCAGCTGTGTTAGATAACAGTCACATGGATACATTAGAGGAAGACTCTAGGATAGACATTTTGGCATCCACCATATTCTGGACATCGGTAGGTGAACTACAGGAAAGAGACTCAGAAAGCTTATTGATCAAGTCTCTTTGGAAATGTGTCATGTATGCCAGATAGTTCAGAGCTCAGAGTGCAAATGACACTGAAGCATATGCCCATTTCCCCATTCTATCCAACTCCCATGACCCCCTGTTTGGAAGATGGAGAGAAGAATTTTCTTCTGAGGGTTCCTTTTTTGTGACTGCTGCTCCCACTACAGCATCTACTGGGGGACCCTTGGACCAATGTTTTCTATCTTTAGGGGCAACTAAAATTTTGTCCAGCTTTTTTGGGATAAGCTCTGCATATCAGGTTCCTTCCAGCCCTTCTGAGTGACGAGATCTATTAAGGTGTCAGGAGGTGGGACCATCCAGGAGGTCAAAAGGCCAGACCCAAAAGCTTCAAGAAACACCAATTCATCAGAAGAAAGAGCTTCTGTGAACCACCCTCTTGTTTTATCAATTCCTGAACATCTACAAAGAAGAAATATTAGGGGGATCTTAGGGAAATGTCTCCCTCATCTAAATCGATATCCACAGTGACATACTCTGGAGAGGCATTTATATGCTTCCACTTGCAAGTTCTTTTCCTGGAAATGTGCCTCAGAGGCTCTGAAGGAGACACCTCAGAGTCAGAAGTGGCACTCAAACATTGAGCAGTCTCAAAGCTGATTGGGTCTGCCTGTCCTTGTCTACTTAAATGAAAGGAGGAAGAAGGTGAAGGCTCCAGCGGGAGTTGGGATTGATGTGAACTAGTCTTCTTGTTCAGCCAAAGCCCTCTCCACAGCCTCAAAAGCTGACTCAGCCAATGGAGCTGAGGAAGAGCAACCCATAGCAGCAGAATTGGTAGCCTTCTCAACTCCAAAGGTGGATGGCTCCAAAAAATTAGAAGTTGACTCCAACACCAGGGCCCTATCTCTGATGCTTTGGCTCCAGAACTCTACTCAACCCAAATGCAAAAATGTCAAGAAAATGAGTGAAGAAGTCAAAACTGACATCTCTGGGGCTATTGGATCTCGTGCTGGTGTTGGGGGGGTCGACCATTATGCACTATCTCCAGCAAGGGAGATGGCACTGGAATGAGCATGGCTGGTGTTGATGGGTCTGATCTCAATCTTCTCCTCAGGAATGGAGCTGTGAGGAGTCCCAGCTGAATCTATGTCCTCAGAAAACTCCTCATTATACAATCAACATGTAATTCAGTTAGGCTTCTAATAGACTGACCAAACCTCAAAGTTATCGACAGAGGTCTTGATTGTAGCTTTTGAAATATTGGGAAATGAAGCCTGAGGCTGACTGGCCACATAGAAAGGAAAGTTTCAGGGAGGGAGTTTGGATCCTAGTTACAGCTGGATCTGATTACCTTGATAACTTAGGTGCCAGGCCCAGAATAGCACTGGGATTTGGGTACCTTTTCTTAGCTTTGTCTACTTTTTTTCTAGTCTTTTTTTCAAACTGTTTCTCTGTGTTTTTCTCTTGACTTGTCTCTTTCTCTGTCTTTCTCTCTTTCTGTCAGCAGAAGGAGAGGTGGAGGGTGCCTTTGAATCCATGGACATTCTGCACCCTGTCTGAGAGGGAAGAAGTCCCTTGAGTATAAGTTTTTCTTTCCTTCCCTGCAGAGCCCTTGTGCCAAAGGCAGCACAAATACTGGACGTGGGAAGGACCTAGGAAGTACACACAAAGCGAACTGGGGTCTTGGGGTGGTATAATGTGTCCACAGGGAAACACTTTTTGAATCCAGTGGACTTCTCAGACATCAGAAAAAGGATTCTGAATAGTTATAAACACTGTCAAACTTACAGCACTAACCAGTATCTAAAAGGTTATAAGAAACAACTTTTACAAGCTGGCGTACTATCACAACAATACAAAACAAAACTTTTTATGAATAACTTCCATATTATAGATGTGTATCCCTTTAAAATTTTTGTAAAAGGCTTGGTGCCTTTGAGGGTTTTTAAATGGAGGAAGGAAGTAGCTACATTGTTTGTGAAGAAGTTCCTTATTTAATGAAACAAAAGCACTAAAAAGTTTATTAAAATCTGTTTTTTGTGGCATGCTGTGTAGTGTTTTTTGTTTTGTAAAAGGTTATAAGATAAAAGTATATTTATATTTAAAAAAGCAATAATAACAATTTCTAGATATTTTTTTATAACAGCAGTATGCTAAAGTGAACACTGATTTATCGAGCCTATGTAAGCGAAAGCTTACAATCCCGAATGCTCCCAGGGAAAACAATCGCTGTTCCACAAAAATAAAAAACAAAAACAAAAAATAACTTAAAACAATAAAGTGGGGGGCTTCACCCCCCCCACACACACACACCCTACTTAAATATACCAACTTCGAGATCGCACCACAGTGGAGGAAATGGCAAACTCCTGAAACCAGCCCAGCGATTTTTTTCCCTGGGAAAAAATATCGCTGTTCCAAGTGTTCCGGATTGTAAGCTTTCACTTACATAGGGTTGATAAATCAGCTTTCGCTATTTTAAGCGTTCGCTGATTTAATATAGACCCATATATATATATATATATATATATATATATATATATATATATATATATTTATATATATATATTTATATATATATGTATACTGCTATTGCTATCAACCTACAAAAACCCCAGTAAATACTCTAGAACATTCTATGAAGAGTACAGTCCAAAAAATGTATCATAAAGAAGATACTTTATTAACCAACCTACCTAAAATGCTAATACTAACTACTAAACAAACCGTGATATGAAATAGAATGGCATAAATATTTTGCACAAGACTTATGTATTTGTTTTATTAACTAATCACTATACTGCATTTATCAATGTTTGTCTTGCATCCAAGTGTAAACATGTTTCCCAACTTGGCTTTTTGGAAAAGGACAATAATAGAAAAGCTTTTGTCTCCTTCCCATGTTTAGTTCCTTTGGTATGAATTGTTTTTCCATGGTCCTGAAGTACACATAGTTGTATCTTACAAATGTCAGCCTATAGTCTAAGTCTTATTACTGGGATTTGCATAATGGGAAATTGTTATGCCTCTGTTTATTCATGATCATTTACAACACTATTTTTTTTTAATATGATTAACAATATTTTTTGTATCTGTACCTACATAGATATAATATCATTGGAAGAAATTACAGAACATGTCTGGTTAAAGGATGGGATTACCAAAATCCTGAGTGTGCCCGTGAGTAAATACCACACAGCTTGCTTTGCTATATGTCAGATTGTTGAAAGAAATGAAGGATTGATGCTTTCTTAATGCTTTCCTATGCATATGTTTTCTTCTTTTTTTTGCAACAGATTACTGCTGCCCAAATGGCAAGCCTGATTTCATCATTTCGATAGAAACTAAGTAGGTACAGCAATATGTGACTTGTACTGTTGTACATTAGTTACTGCCGATCATTTTAAACAAGGACAGCCCTTTTGGGGTGGGCAGTGCTCCCCCACATCCCTATTTACTTATTCTCCTGTCTGAGTGTACTTCTGAGAAAGGGGAATAAGCAATTTGTACTAATAATGGATCTTACATTTCCAGTGTGGTTGACATCAGGGATTTATGAGGTCTGATCCAAAAGAAATGTAGTTTTCAAAACTGTTTTATTTTAGTGGCTTTTTTCTACATTTATTTAAGGTAATTTGATTACGCACTGTTCTAATCTTTGTGTTAAATTATCTTTGCTTATTAAAGGAGAACTCAACCCAAATGACAAGTTTTTATTTCCACAAACTGATCTTCCTTTCATATAGTCTAACACTAAATGTGCCACAATTATTACATTTGCTTTATGGCTGAACTTTTTTCTTTTTCTTTCCAATGTTTGTCTTTTTATCGGTTGCATCATGAAGGCTAGGAGGGCAGCGTAATTAGGTCACTCATTGCAACTACAGAGCCATTAAGAAAGCAATAACTCTTAAACATTGGCATTTAAATGTGCCTTATCAGCCACAGATTACCAACATCACACATCAGAGAGACAGTGTAACCTTAGGTTACAGTCAGTACAGACAGTGAACCAAAGCAAGGCTTCCCAACTTGGTTTCAGATGCAAACTAACAAGAAACCCCATCTCACACATTTTTTTTCTTATTACAAATTAGTTAGCTTTCCATTTAATCAAACTCTTGAGTGCCACAAACAAAAAAAAAAGACATTTGATATTACTCTCCTGATGTTTTTAATTTTTTTTATTTTTATTTTATTTTTTTACATTTGTGTACTGGGGAAGTCGACTGGACACAGGTCCATTTTCAGCAGAAGCCTGGGGAGAAAAGCTCCAAAAAATACAATACATAAGAAAATGTTCAGCACACAATAAAAGAGAAATTCAAAACACATAAAATAAAATTTCAAAAACGCATACAATCAAAATTCAAAACACATACATAATTTTAAGGATAAAAACCTGCAATGTAGAAAACACATACATATTTTTTTAAGGATAAAAACATGCAATGTAGTAAAGATCTATCAGCATATGGTAATTGTTTCTGGCAATAGGTAATGGTTGCTAAGTATATAATAAACATGTTTTAGTTCTATGCAGTAAATATCAACAGTAGTGACAATCTTTGAAGTATGATCAGAATAACAGGCTTGCCATGGGAACTGGTACAGCATAACAGTATCCTCCTTACAGTGCATTGTTATGTATTACTCTGGGGAGTAACAGGAGCATAGGCAGTTGTTTGAACAGTGGGTTTTCAGGAGTTTTTTAAATTGTGTAGTAGAGCTATTAGAAGTTATGTGGCTAGGTAATGTATTCCAGATTCTTGCAATAGTGCAACAAGAGACTTACCAGCATCATTCTTATATTTGATGACATTTACGAAGTTCTGATTGCTAGGTCTTAAGGTTCTAGTAGTACTATAGGGTTGAATTAGATGCTGGAGTGCAGGGGTTTTATCAGGAAGGTAGTATAACTTGTGTGCTGACAATTGTCTTGAGTAGCAGCAGTTGAGGCATCTCAAGCCAGTTAAGCTGCTTAAGGGCTAGACAGTGATGGGACCTATATGAGGCTTCTATAGCGAACTTAGCAATCTTGTTATAACAAGATTCCATTTTGTTTAAATCAGCCTGGTGGAGGTTAGTTAGGATTGGGGAGGCATAGGGGAGGATGGATAAGAGATGAGTCCTTGCTATTGTGGCCAGAAGCGGCCTTAGGTCAACTGGTTCCCTAGGCAAAAGGGCTCCGTGCCGCCCCCCACCACACCACCCGGTGCCCCCATCTTGGTCTACCTACACCAAATAAATACTGGAAAAGTGCCCCTGCTAGAGCAGTGCCCTAGGCCACCACCTAGTTTGCCTATGCCTAAGGCCGGCTATGATTGTGGCTTTGGTATATCCAGTGATAAACTGTTTGTTCCTGTAGAGGACCTCAAGCTTTTTGTTTACTTTCTTGATGGTTAGTGTTACGTGGATGTCGAATCTTAGGTTGTTGTCAATTTCTACACCTAGGAGTTTAGTGTGTGTGTTTGGAGTGGTTTGGATATTATCTTTGGAACTTATGCTAAAATTATTTTTAAGGGGGGGGGATCCCACCTTGGCTGCAAAGAATAAGTTTTGTTTTTTTGGGGATTAAGAATACATTTGGTGTTAATGAACCATGTTTTGGCTAAAGTAAAGTTATTTTGGGTTAAGGTATGCAGTTCTTTTATTGTGGGGGCAGCACATATAAGGGTGGTGTCATCAGCATATTGTACTACTGAGGCAGCAAGTGTGGAGGAAGAGAGCTGGTTGGTAAATAGAGAGAACAGCAATGGTCCAAAGAGGGAGCCTTGAGGGACTCCTAAGGATACTGGTAACACAGAGGACAATTGGTTTTGTCATAGGACTGCTTGTTGCCAGCCTGATAAGTAGCTGTTGAGCCATGAGATAGAGGAGGGGCTAATGTTTAGGGTGGAAAGAGTTTCAAGAAGCATATTGTGGTTAACCATGTCAAAAGCTTTTGATAAATCTAAGAATATGGATGATATGAATAGGCCCTTGTTTCTGTAGAGATTAACTATGTTAGTAAAAGACAGTAGTGCTGTGGTGGTGCTACAGGAGGGTCTAAAGCCATGCTGTGCTTTAGGTAGCAGGTTGTTTTTGGAGGTACTGCATTAGTTGAGTGTGAACAACTCTTTCTAATAATTTAGATAAGGGTGATAGAATAGCGATTGGGTGGTAGTTAGTGAGTTCTTGATTTTGCATTTTTCTACACAGCTTGTTCTGTAAAAGTGCACTTTTTTGGTGATTTGTTACAGCATTTCTGCACTGTATACACTGTTTGGTGGACACAAGTCACTGAGTTGGGGAGGGGAGATTAACATCAAAGACCCTAATTCTAGCTACAGTATTAAAACCTATAAATGCAAAACAAACCTAGCCCGAGTTATACCTAATAATCATGACTAAACATTGATCTACAGTGGGTCTATATTATATGAGCGAATCACACAAATTGCGAACTTTCGTATAATCAAAACTACTGGACCTCGAAGTGCTTTTTCTGAGATCGCGGTACAGTGAAGAATGGAATATTTGCCCTTACCTCACTGTAGTGCGATCTTGCAGATGGAATATATATTTAGCGGGGGGGGGGGGGCACAGCCCTCACAATAGGAAGTTCTAGGTCCGGTAGTTTCGATTATATGAGCGTTTGCAATTTGTGTGATTCACTCATATAATATAGACCCATCTACAGTTACTATTTTAAAAACAGCAACAAAGTCAGCTACATTTGTAATCATATCATTCAGATTCCTTAAAATACTGTATCAGAAATGGCCATTAATAAAAAAATCAAAATAAGGATTGAGGTTGACAGTCAAAAGCAGTCAGTCATAGTACGGCTGTAAGCTGATGGAGAGAGATGGCCACAGTCAATGATCATCTCATAATATGTTTTTCTGTCTGTCCCTCTAGGATGACATCATGGAGGGAAAACCATTGACTGAAACAAAGTCATGCACCATGGCAGCACCCTTTTCAGGTCATCATGTGGTATACCAAATAATAATAACCACTTACTTTGGTACAGAGACATTAGTGATACAGGAAAGTTAAAGAATGAGTGGCACACAGCTACAGTTATCCCACTCCACAAGGGGGGGGGATCCACCTTGGATCCCGGGAACTACTGTCCCATCAGTCTGATGAGCCTGATCTGCAAGGGCATGGAACGCATTATCATGGAACTTATAAACAAAGACATTGGCAACCTTCAAACACTGGACCCCACCCAGTTTGGGTTCGTGAAGGGCCAATCCTGTCTCCTGAATCTGATTGACTTCTTTGAATCAGTCTCCAGAGATGTGGACGAGGGTAAGGCGGTCTACACAGCCTATCTGGACCTCACCAAGGTCTTCAACACCATCCCCCAGTCTGGAATCATAGATAAACTTACTAAGTTGGGCATAAATCCCTACGTCTCTCAATGGGTTGCCAACTGGCTTACTGACAGAACCCAGACTGTAAAAGTAGCCAACTCCAAATCCAGCTCCAGACAAGTGACAAGTGGAGTACCTCAGGGTTCAGTCCTAGGAATGCTCTTGTTTGGCATTTACTTTTCTGAAGTACAGGCCAACACTAAGGGACTCTGGCTAACAAAGGTTGCAGATGACTGCAAACTGGGAGTCATTATTGAATCCCCAAATGATGTGGATATTCTGCAAAAGGGCTTTACAGAAACAGATGCTTGGTGCCAGAGCCATGGGCTCAAGCTTAATGCCAAGAATTGTATAGTTATCCCCTTTGGGAAAAAACATGTACCCATGAATTACCACATAGGTGGCAGTACATTAAACACTGAAAGTGTGATGAGAGACTTAGGGACACAGGCGGACAGTGGTCTCATTTTTGATAACCACATCACCACAACAGTCAGGAAATCCTTCTATGTGGCACACCTCATCACTAAGGGTTTTTCATCCAGAAAAAAGGAGGTCATTGTCCCACTGCACTCATCCCTCATTAGACCCATTATAGAGTACAACGCCCCATTTGGTATGTACCTCACAAGACATCTGCAACAGCTGGAAAGGCCACAGAAATACCTCACTAAAAGAATCACAGGCCTAAAGCAGATTCCCTATGCTGACCGTCTAAAAAAACTCCAGCTATACTCTGTGGCCGATCGTCTACTCAGAGGCGATCTCTGCTTAACATACAAGGCCATGTCAAACCCAGAGCTGTGGGACATGCTCCACTTAAATAAATCCCAATCCTTCAGAGCCACATGCTCCAGGGATCTAAATCTTGTCATCACAATGAACAAAACATGCTGGAGGGATAGATTCATGACCCAGAGACTCCCCATACTCTGGAATAGACTGCCCATACATGTCAAGCAGAGCGCCTCCTTGGCCCTCTTCAAAAGGAACCTTGACAATTGGATGGGAGATAGGAAATTCACCCCAGGGATCATGTCAGTCTCCCTGCTAGACAGGGGTCCAGGGAAGTAAATATTGTGGGAAGAAATATCCAGGGAATTGTTATGGCTAGGCTTGTATAGCCTAGTACCAACCTATGAATGTTTTAAAACATATGCTTTTTTCAGTTTTTGGCTGCTTTTGTCCTTTAATGACTTTATTTAGATTACACATCATTTGCAATACTGTATTTCAGTAAGATGAATTAGTACCCACTATAACACTTAATTTTACATAGGATCATTGATTCCTAGGAGGTAATTTTAAGCCTAGCTGTTTCAACCCAATGTAATACTGTATTGGTACTAGTCAATACCCAAGATTGTATTTAGTGATAACTTCCCATGTCCAGGAGGGCTGTGGACACTATCCCCATTAAGAATTTACAGTGTCCCAGCCACTTATCTAGGTTCCTCTTGAACAGTGTCATAGAGGTGCTCTGTTTCACATGAATTGGTAGCCTGTTCTAAAGATGTGGCAGTTGCTGGGAGATAAATCTGTCTAGCCAGCATGTTCTATTTAAGCCTCGGGTCATATTTAAATCCCTGGAATGGGTATTCCTAGACCCATTTGATTTATAGATACACAGTAAGTTCATTGGGGTCTTCTGTACTTTGGCCTCCCTCATCAAAACCTCCAAAGCTACTTACAAAAACAAAATTGTACAGATACTAAAGATAACCACAAGGCATTCTTTAGCTATGTCAAAAATCTGTGCAACAATATGCAGATGTGCTCTGAGCTACTGCACAACAGCACCATGTATACTGAATCAACGGATATTGCCAGTATCTTGGCCGACAGGTTTAGTGCAAACTTTACCCCCCTTCAACCCCTCAAGGGCCCATCCCAATACCCGAGGAATGCTAAATCCCTAATATCATGGCTGCACAGGTAGAAGCCACACTGTCCAAAGCCAAAAATACAGCTTCCATGAGACCTGATAATATACCTGTCTCTGTTCTGCATGAATTACAAAGGGAAATGGCACCACACCTGAGCGCCATGTTCAACCACAGCTTCACTTCAGGCTTTGTTCTTACTGAATGGCGCACCACCACAGTCACCCTACTACACAAAGGGGGAGCAACTACTGACCCTGGGAACTACCGCCTCATCAGCCTGATGAGCTTGATCTGTAAGGCCATGCAGCGCATCATTATGGACCTTATAAATAAAGATATAGAGAACCTTCACACCCTGGACCCCTCACAGTTTGGGTTTGTGAAGGGCAGATCATGCCTGCTCAACATGATAGACTTCTTCGAATCTGTCACCAGGGCAGTCGATGAAGGCAAGGTCATCCATATAGCCTACCTCGATCTAGCCAAGGCCTTCAACACCATCCCCCACTCAGGGATCATTGATAGACTCACTAACCTAGGCATCAACCCTTACATCATAAGATGGGCTGCCAACTGACTCATGGAAAGAACCAACACAGTGAAAGTAGCGAACTCCAAATCTGACTACCAGGCAGTTACAAATGGAGTCCCACAGGGATCTGTTCTGCGTCCTCTCCTGTTTGGTATCTACTTCTCTGAAGTTCAGCACAACACCAAGGGACTCTGGTTAACCAAATTCATGGACGCCTGCAAACTGGGAGCTATTATTGATTCTCAAGCTGATGTAGACATACTACAAAAAGGCCTCACAGAGACCAACGACTGGTGCCAGAACCATGGTCTTAAGCTCAATGTTAAAATGTGCATCGTCATCCCCTTCAGGAAAAACATAGTGCCCATGAACTATCACATCGACGGTAGCCCACTCAACTCACAAAAAGTCATAAGAGACCTAGGGAGACAGGTAGATAACAACCTCTCCTTCGACAACCATGTTGCCACTGTCGTTAGAAAGTTCTTCTATGTGGCACACCTCATTACAAAAGGTTTCTCATCCAGGAAGAAAGAAGTCATTATCCATCTCTACTCATCCCTCATTAGACCCATTATAGAGTGCATGTACCTCACTAGACAACTACAGCAACTGGAGTGGCCACAAAAATTTCTCACTAAGAGAATCCTAGGACACAAACACATGCCCTATACAGACAGACTCAAAAAACTACAGCTTTATTCTGTCTCATATTGCCTGCTTAGAGGCGATCTCTGCTTGTCATACAAAGCCATGTCTGACCCAGTGTTACTTGACATGCTTCATCTGAAAAAGGCTCAGTCCCTCCGCACCACTCACTCCAAAGACCTTAACTTCATCTCCACAATAAACATTACTTGCTGGAGGGACAGGTTGCTAACCCAGAGACTTCCCCTACTTTGGAATAGACTCCCCATTCATGTCAAGAAGAGCACTTCACTAATCCTCTTCAAGAAAAATCTTGACAAGTGGATGGGTAACAGGAAATTCACCCTGGGGAATCACTTCAACAGCCTTACTCGATAGGGGCATAAGATAATAATGTCCTACAACAGGATGACTGGGGATATTCTTGGGCTAGGCTTGTACTGGCTCCAGAGCCATTAGCCTAGTACTCACCTATGAACCTATGGACCTTGAAATGCTTAAAGATAATATGGTCTGCAGAAGGTCAATACAGGTTTTTACAGAGGTTTGTTTCAAATGCAGTTTCTGTCAAAAATACAGCTTTCAAAGATAGATTAAAAAGAAACACTGTTCCTTTTGTGGATATCATTCCAACCTCCGTATGGCAAGTTTTACCCTTGCAACTATTCTACTTGTCAGTGGCTTTGCATTACTATACAACCATTGTTAACTCATTAACCCTGAGTATCTTCTCATGGAGCCTCTGTGCTTACAACCGAGCGCGCCATGAGAAGATACAAATTGGAAGCTGTTACCCCCAAGTACCTTCCACAAACGCGAGAAACTGCAGTGCAGATTTGTAGTTGAGCTTAATGTAAAACACGCTGAAATTGTAACTGAACTTGTAATTTACCTTATGTAGTTACAATTCAGCATGTTTTTACATTAAGGTCACATTAAACTTTTCATAGAAAATCTGCTTAAAAACTTGTTGATAAAGCAAGTGATGGCAGCCAATCGGATTCTTGCAGTCCAAGCCACCACTTGTGTAATACCTCCAACCCCAACCTAATTTCTTTTTTTTCCTGTGAGCTGTCCGTTTATAATTTAGCATCAAAGTGAGCAAACCAATCATGAGACTGTCAGTGCTTTACTGTAAACAAGGTTGGTAAGTTGATGCAAAACCTGGTGTTGTTAACTTTTTTAAATTAATCAGAGTAATGTGTATTTTTAGTCTTGGGTTTTGGAACTTTGTCCCTCTGTTATTTTGCCTTTGTCCATAATTATTGAGCAAAGAAGCTGATAAGTTATGCAGCTGAACACCCGTTCTATCAAAATGATATATTTAAGCAGTCGGTTCAGTATGTCAATGAAGTGATTAGGGCAGGGTGGAATCTGGTACTGCCGATGACTATACCTGATTCCCCATCAACTACTCAACCTTTGCAGACAGTGTGGTGGCTGCACTAGGATCCACTATTGCCTATTAGCTGTAGCCTTGGCCCTGTCATCTTTCTGGTTCTTATGGTCAGCCTTTAAGACAGACTTATTTAACTTAAGTACTATCAGCTAGTGTGGTCTGCTTTTGTTATATTTTGCCTATTTTGTTGTACCCCATTGTAGTTATGGTGTTTCCCCATGGTTATTGTAGCATTATTTATGATAATTAACAATGGTTTGGCCTGGAAGAAAAATACAGTTTTAAGTTTCAGTCATCATACGGGAGCCAGCCTTTTTTTGATGAGCCATGTACGTTTTCAGTTTGCAATTGGAACACGATCTGTTTAACTATACTGCCACTGCTGAGGTCGCACAGCATTACCTGTGTTTTTGCTGGCATGCTCTATCTTAAAGAGACTGCAGGTTGTTTCTATACTTCTACTTTGTTATGGAATTCCTAAAATAAAAGCTTGTAAGTGCTCTCAGTTGCCCCTTACATTGACTTTTTGAGACAGTTCCGTAGTTGCAAGTAAACGTCACGTAAATCTAAGTTCGAGTTCCACTTTTGTTTTCAGAAGCATACATTGCATATTTGGTGAGATTTGTAGTTTGTTCTCACCCCATTGTGCCTGCAATTTAACTTTTGAAAGAACACATTTTATGTAATTTTGTTAAAATGAGGGAGTTCAGAGTCCCATAGTTAATTGATGGCTGCTGTCGACATCCTGGATCTCGGCAGTCATGCTTCGGGCATGTTGGAAACTAATCCTTGACACAGGCAGCATACATTATTGTATTTGTGTGTTTTTGTTGACTTTCTGTTGTAGTTTTTCAGTATGCACGATAGTGGGTGCACACTAATGTTGTATAAACTGAAATGGCATGTAGTAAATGCCGTAGTACATTAATAGTGCATGTTGTAGTTTTACTAGTCTGTTGCGGTGTGGGCTGCCCTGTGGGGAATTGGGGTTATTTTTGATTATTCAAGTCTAGTAACCCACTTGATATGAATTTGTGTAAAAAGTGGTTTTATAATATACTGTGATTTATCTCTTAATACTTGTAATGTTTATGGTATTGCACCAGTTTGAGAGAGTAGTAGTATTGAGAAGCATCAGCATGTTGTAGCCGATTTTTAAAGTTTCTTAGAGTATTGCAATTATTGCAACATGCTTGATATATGACCAGACTTGAGATGTTTGTGATGTGCAGAATATCTGTGACTTGTCAGTATGTGTTTTAGATATTTTACTTGGTCTTGCAGAATATCATTTGGGAAGGAAACTATATCCAAATCTAGTATAGTGAAACTTTGAATTGGGCAAAGTTGTGGGAAACTGGCATATAGGTTTAATGTGTTTACATTATTCACACAAGATGCAGGGTTTGATTCTTACATGGGATAATTGGCTAGGCTTAAAATAGCCCACAAGGGCAGGTAGCCTAGTAATCTATAAACCTATCTAAACCTATCTATTTGTAGTAGTTACTATTGCTCATTTTTTGAGCTGCAGTAATTGGTCTTCATATTAACGGTAGTAGACTCCATTCATGTAACTGAGTGTAGGGGTGAATTTTAACATATTCTTAACCCTCCTTGACCAAAATGTCTTTAAAAAGTTATATTATGCCTTTGTAAGTTAAATCTACAATAGTAATATGGGTCTGAAGGATCTCTACAAGCCTTTGCAATCATAGGAGAACCTGAAAGAGCTATTAGATAAAAGGTAAAAATATGCATTAGGAAAGACTTTGTCCGAGGAAAAAGGAACTTGTAAACTTCTATGGGAAGTCCATATTCATGTCTGGCATTGCTTGGTTTGAGACTTGATCAAATCCTGTATCTCTTTAGTGAAAAATAGAGCTGGCAGAATGATATGCTGTTGTGCAGATACTCAGTATAACCACTTTATGTAAACCTAATAGTTTGATAGTTGCTAACCTTCTGACATAATTTAAAAAGAGCTCCAGGTTATGAGGGAAGCAAATAACTCTATCATTGCTCTTTAAACATGCAAGGAAAGAAAGAAGTTCCCAACATCAACACTTGGCTTTTGCCAGCCTAGGCAAAAACTTTAATTTCTGAGTAGTAGTTACTTATTTACTACTGTCAGATATTTCAAAATGGTGTACATCCAAATTAGCAGATCTCTTTATAACAGTTTTGAACCTGGTCATATGGTTACATTTTTTATATTTTTGTCCATGTTCTTTTGTGCCATTGGAGATTTGCTAACATTGTCACTGTCTTTGTACATCCACAGTATGTGGTGTTAGTTCATCTTGTACTATGCCAGTACTTGGCCCTGAAGCTCTAAGCAGTGTGTGCTTTTTGTTTGACCTATATTAGGAAAGAAATACTTTTCAGGAAGGATGCTTTTTTTGTACCTTTAAATGCTTTCACTGTTTTCATGCTTGTCATTCCATATAAGCTCACAACTTTGAGTCACCCACCTACTAGGTGGTTGCTAGAGGTGCCTGTCAGTGAAGGCATGTTGTTTCAAGTGTTTGCATGTTCTAAATAGTATAAAATATTTAGAACTCTGCCATTGCATGTTAAGAGGAGTGAGTACATTAGAACATATGATTAGGTTGATGCATCTTGAAGGTTTTGTGAGGACAGCCGCAGTGGTGCAGCGGTTAGCGTTGTTGCCTCACATTAAGAGGCTCTCCGGTTCAATTCTCAGCTGTCTGCATGTCCTCCCCACAGGCGAGTAAACATTAAAGACATGCAGGTAGGTGCGTGCGACCACATTAAATATTATTGAGTAACAAGAGGACTATGTTATCTGAGATTTGCTGAGCTTTTTCAAATTTTAAGATAAGTTTTCATAATTAAATGTCTAATCATAAAAGCACATTCATTCTTTCACAAAAAGCAAGCAATGTATGAATAGTCCCGGTATGACAAATAATCAGCACAGGCTGAGTTAAACTCTGATCATATGCACAAGCAACTCTTTGGAAGCAGTTCATTTTCCGGGAATGCACATTTTACATACTTCAAACTTCATTTCTTTTTCGTTGTGGGTCTAGATGGTTCTCCATTTAGGAAAATTTATATCTGAGGGTAAAAAAATGAGAAAAATGGTCAGAGGGTTGAGGGTCACCTGGAGTGTGGAAAAGATAAATACAGTATGTGCTTGACTTTATTACATGTAAGCTAAGGAAAGGGTGATGGACTGCAAAGCATCTGGGGAAGTAAAATTGTAGACTGATAATAATAATAATGATGATGCCCATTTGGTAACTATTAGTAAGGCCCACTGGACATAAAATCCTTTTCAATGGTGACCCGGGATGTCTGGAAAAGTAAATCGCCCAAAGTCAAACAGGGAAAAGAGGGGATGACGGAATCAAACGCTAGACTACAGGAACTGTAGTGCATAACTTTAACTCTCTGCTCCAGCCGCAAAACTATGAAAAGTGGGTTGTTTTGATGTATTCAGTATTTATTGCAAATGTATTTTTATACATCTATAAAATTGATTGACAGAAAAAAAATTGATATCGACATTCACTTATACAATATATTATTTGTTATTTTCTAGCCAATCAGACGACTCTTAGTTCCAAATTTTACTGTGGTTTACATACACCAGACAAGAAATGACATGGCCCCCCCATCCCTGATTTTGCAGAACATCTCTGAGTCTGCCTCATATTTTGGCCTGGCCCTCATAAAATTTTTGATTTTCTGGTAAATCACAGAAGATTAAAGTCAGGCAATAATGACAAACCTTAGTTTTATACTTCTTTTTTTTTTTGGTAGAAATCTCTGTGGACTATCTAGCTGCATGGTGGTGGGAAAGATACATAGTAAAAGAGGCATTAATTTCTATAATTGATCTGATTAGGGTTGAGTATAGAAGAATGCTAACTTCTTTTGTCCTGGATGATATTCTTTAAATGATTAGCAAAGCCACCATCAATCATAAAAAGTGAACAATCAGTATTGAAGAGTAAACCTGCTTGGTGAATATCTGCAATACATAAATTATATAACAAAAGGAAAAAATGCTGTCCAGGGCCAAGATGGAGCAGGTGCCCAATTGGAAGTAATCTCTCCTTAGCCTGAACAAGCAAATAAGAGCACTAGTGAAATCCTGTAAAGCCAACTTCGAGTCCATATTGGCCACATCTACTAGAGACAATCATAAGGCCTTCTTCACATATGTCCACAATCTCAAAGGAAGCACCCACATCTGTTCAGAAATGGTGGTCAAGGACACTACGTACACAAATGCTGTATATGTAGCCAATGTACTGGCTGACAGATTCAGTGAAAACTTTTCTCCTCTGTCCCCAACAGTAAATCAGGATATCTCCAGTACCTGCCCCCCACCCCTTATCTCTAGGGAACACGTCATCACTTCCCTTCTGGCTTTCACATTTGTGACAGTTTTAGTAAGAGGAAGGCATGGATCAACCAGATAGTTTAAATATTTCTGACTTTGTTTTCATGTGGACAGTTTGGGTGAGACAAATGGCTTAGTGAGACATATGGTATTACTGATTTTATACTAACTGCAGCATCGATCAACTAGATATTTAGAACATTTCTTCATTTGTCATTCATGTGTTTGATTCTAATCACAGGGATGATACAGTGAGATAAATGTTATTACTATTGCACTAATTATTACATTGATCAACCAGTTTGTTTAGATATTTGTGTGAATATTTTAACCAGTGGGTCAGAGAGAGAAATGTTATTTTTACACTAATTCTGGCATGGAGCAAATATATATTTTGGACAACATGTCTGGCTTATCTATGATTTAGTTTATACTGAAAGATGGTAATGAATCAGCCTTTTTCCTGTCCCAGAGACTTCCCATACTCTGGAATAAACTACCTATCTATATCAAACAAAGCTCCTCATTAGCACTCTTCAAGAAAAATCTTGATGACTGGATGGGAAATAGGAAATTCACTCCGGGGATCACCTCTGTGGCTCTGCTCGACAGTGGCACAGGAAAATAATTTTCTTGGGTGGCAAAAGCCAAGGTACCTTTTTGGCTGGGCTTGTATAGGCCCCAGGGTCAATAGCCTAGTACCTACCTATGAACCTATGAACCTATGAACCTTACCTTACAACTGCACCAGGAATGTAATAAACGTCTGCTCAACAGGGTGCAGCAATTATCACCTTTGTATGAGCATGCAGAACCTTGCAGTAATGAAATGCAAATCATTATCCCATTATTAATTAACAGTCTGTGCTGTTATAGAATAACACTGAGTCATTATCACTTGTCAGGTAAAACCCTTATGCAGCTGCCACAGTTATTCACTTTTGAAAAAGTCGTTATCACATTGATGAATGCACTTGCCAGGTTTTGGTTTCTGTATATGTTGAGTCATGCAGAAGTGTTCCCTCAAAATTCTTTTGTTTCTTTTCCCAGTGAAGGTATCCATTGTGGTTATATGGTTCATATTTTTGTGACTTACTGCACATACTGCTGTGTTGTTTTCCAACTGCCTCTGTGCAGGTAAATAGCACCATATTGCTCTATACGGTTGTGTTTCTCAGCTGTAAGTTCAAGTGTAAGGCAACATGTCCCTCAAAGAAGATGCCATCTGTTCAGGTAGGGAACATTTCAACATGCTGAGTAAGACCTCATTTTGAAGACTGTATTAGTACTTACAACATGGTAAAAGAGCCATGTCTGTATGCTGGACAAATGTACAGTTATCACAGTTTGTTTAGGACTTAGGTTATGGAAATGTTGACATTTTTTTCATGTTTTGGTAAATAACATTGTGAGGGAGCATATCAGTGTGCTAAGTAATACGTCATTTTCAAGACAGTTTCCACTCAGGCAGTATTTCAACTAAGGCAAGACTGTTTCTCTTCAAATTGGATTCTGCCTACTGCCAATCTGATGGTGTGTGCATCAGTGGGTGTTACACCTAGACACCATGACTCTTAGGATCATCCTGGATGGCACTAGAGAACTTGGAGACTCTTTAGCTCAGTCCCACTAGACTGCTTTCCTGGATATGCAAGATTTCAAGAGTGCCACTCTGATGCCTTCAGTCCCTCCCCAAAAGGCCACCGCCAAAAAGAAATAGTCTTGGTACGTCTTTTTCTTTTGTGATGTGCCCTTTCACTCTCCCTCCACTCTGGTACAGTAAATGTATGTAGGTCAGATGCCTTCGAGTGCCAGTGAAGTCCTATGCTTGTCCTGGATTCATTAGTGGAGTGGTGGTCCTTGCCCTGCTTTTTCTCTTTACATGTACCCTTTCTGTATCTCTTTGTCAGTACCCATTCAGTAGTATGTTGGCTACACCAAGAATTTGTATGTTTACAGTGATATCTGTCTACTACTAATCTGATAGTATATGTGACCTGCTGGTTTTCAGGTTATTAGGTATGTACCTCTGATCATCTTTGCAAATAATGAACCAAAAGAAAAATGCCTATGTGAATAGCACTGAAGATTCCAACAGGCAAACAAGGTAGTGCACATTATATACATATACATGTCGTAGTAATGCTGTAGTCTTCCAATACATCTGTCAAACATCAGTAGTAATCTGTTGGCATTTTCTTTCCAGTGCAGGTTCATCCACCTCCTGACACTGACATGGCTTCAGGAGCAGGAGAATTACAAATGAAAGTGTGAGTATGTGGCCATTCCTACATTCACTGGGCTGCCAGCCATGCCTCCTTAACTGAAAACGACTACAATTTGAGCTTCCCCACATCCAGTGTGAAGGTATACTGGATTGCAAGAAGAGATACGCAATGGAGTAGAGTACTGCAGTTGTTGGAAGAGAAGTGTTCCATCTACCCTGAGCCCGATATTCTTGTGCTGCACATTAGAGGGAATGATGTCATCAGTCACCGACTCGGAAGGCTACAGTTTCAAATCAGAACAATTTTTGAACACCTGAAGTCATAGTGGTCATGTTGGCATTTTGTGTGGTCTGACATAATTCCTCACCAGATATGGAAAACAGCAAACAGTCAACAGGCAATGCACAAGGCCAGACATTTACAGAATGGGTTCATGCATGGCTTGATGCACAGGGTCGGTGGATCTACAATCTACCATGACAGCATCACGCATCAGATATTCCCCTTTTCAGAAGGGATGGCATTCACTTAACTGAGGAGGGCATTGCATTGTTCTTGATTGACCTCCACAGTGGTGTGAGGAGAGCTATGCATGATAAATTGGTAACATGCAGCTTGTGAGAAGAATGGAAAACACCCATGACCAATTAGGACCAGTATGGTAAGTAAAACTCAAAGCCAAAAGACAACAACAATGGTAAGTAAAACTCTATCATTATATTTATGAACACCGTTGTCACTAGTTACAACACAGGAAAAGACGTGCTAGGGAACTTGTACACATGCTGAGTAACACTTCATTTTCAGATTGTAGAAGAACCATCGGTATGCTTTGCACAGGTACAAATAAGCATTTATTTGTGAATTGTGTTGTGTAAAATATTATATTTTTCTGAGTTTGGCAAATAACTGTGGTAAGGAGCTGGTGAAGATGCTGAGAAAGATCAACTGTTTTTAGGAGAGTTCTACCAGGTACAATCAAATATTTCAGTAACCATCGTGCAATACTTTTTTTTCCTTCTGCTTTTATCAGGCATGTGTAGAGTTTAGATGACAGGAAGGGCTTAGTAATACAGAACTTGATCCCTTAGGTCCATTGCTGAATGGATACAGGTAAAAAGGCATAGCTAAGGCAGACTGCTGAAACTGAAGGAGGTCAGGAGACTGTAGTGGTATCAGCTGTCTGAGTGGTTAGCCAGCACAGGTATCAGACAGATCAGATGGCCTTGTGTGCCGCTTAAGTCCCGTGCCTGTCCTGGGTTCATTAGTGGAGTGGTGGTCCTTACCTTGCCTTTTCTGTTTACATGTACCCATTCAGCAGTATGTTGGCTACACCAAGAATGTGTATATTTACAATCATATGTGTTTACATGGTAAAACAAGTGGGTCTGAATGCTGTACACATGTACAGATATCAGTTTTTTAGGACTCAGGTTATGGAAATTATGATTTTTTTTATATTTTGGTAAATACCTTTGCAAGGGAGCATCTGAATGTGCTAATTAATACCTCATTTTGAAGACAGTATTGATAGCTCCAACATGGTAAAAGAACTGTGCCTGTATGTTGTACACATGTACAGATATAAAACTTATGAAAATGATGATTGTTTCATATTTTGGTAAATAACTTTGCAAGGGAGCATCTGAATGTGTACTTCATTTTGAAGACAGTATTCATTGTTCCAATATGGTAAAAGAACTGTGCCTCTATGTTGTACATATGTACAGATATCAACATTTGTTTCGGACTTAGGTTATGGAAATTCTGATTTTTTTTTCATATTTTGGTACATAACTTTGCAAGGGAGCATATGAATGTGTTAAGTAATACCTCATTTTGAAGACAGTATTCATAGATCCAACATGGTAAAAGAGTTATTCCTGTATGTTGTACACATGTACAGATATCAAAGTTTGTTTCAGACTTAGGTTATGGAAATTATGTTTTATTTTCATATTTTGGTAAATATTTTGCAAGGAGCATGCCTGTGTGCCAAGTAATACCTCACTCTGCAGACAGTATTACTCCTTACAACATGGTAAAAGAACTGTGTCTGTGCAGTGTACATATGTACAGATATGACAGTTTGTTTAGACTAGTAAGATTATGAAAATTATACATTTCCAGTACTTCTCATTATTATGGCCATATTTTGCAAGGGAGTATGATGATGACACAAATGATACATCATTTTGAAGCTGACATTGAGATGCAAAACTTGTACACTGACATGTACCCTCTGTCTCTTACAGGTGATGAGATATTATGCTTTGTTTATTTATCAATTATGAGAAATATTATATTAATCATATTTCTGTGAATATCTCTGTAAAGTAGCATCAGACAGTAATGGTTAAGGTATCATTTTAAAGCTGACATGCATACAAACAAATTAAATACAAATTGTATGGGTCTACATGGTACATTGACCAAGATATTGTGCTTTGCTTTTCCAAAAAGGTAAACAATATGCACAATATCAGCATTCCTTGCCAAATATTTAATAATGACTTTGATATGCACTATCAACATTTACACTGTTGGAAAGGTCAGTGTCTGCTGAACAACTTTTGCATTTACACTTTTGGTCTCACACTTATGGTTAGAGTTATGAACATGTGTTTTCTGTATGATACTACAAATGGATTTTCTGAAAATGAGCTCAGGCTGCACTGTTGTTCCTATGGTGGAATTAAGCAGGCAGCTTTTTCTGAGCTGCTCCGGAGTGAATGAGTTAAGAGAAATCCCCCTTCACAGCAACCTCTTCCAAATGAGTTGCTGCTTGGCTGACTGACTGAAAAACATTATCTAAATAAGCAGCTTTTGATCATCCTTTCCTTTGCAGCTAGTTGTTTAGACTACTTTTTTCTGCATGTCAGTAATTTAATATAACTGCAGTCCATGAAGCCTTAAGCAGCTGCAGCTAATAGAACACAAAAGAAAATGAAGGAATGAGATACATAGAAGTATAACTTCACCCCCCTCTCACCCCCTAAATGGCCCATCTCAATACCGGAAGATTGCCAAATTCCAGTAATAACGGCCATACAGGTACAAAATGCACTCTCTAAAGCCAAGAATACAGCATCCATGGGACCAGATGACATCCCGGGCTGTGTACTACATGAACTACAATATGAACTGGCACCTCACCTAAGTGTCATGTTTAATCATAGCCTCACCTCAGGTTTCATGCCCACTGAGTGGCGCAGAGCTACAGTTATCCCAATCCACAAGGGGGGATCCACCTTGGATCCCAGAAACTACCGTCCCATCAGTCTGACAAGCCTTATCTGCAAGGCCATGAAGCGTATTATCATGGAACTTATAAACAAAGACATTGGCAACCTTCAAACACTGGACCCCACCCAGTTTGGGTTTGTGAAGGGCCGATCTTGTCTCCTGAACCTGATTGACTTCTTTGAATCAGTCTCCAGAGCCATGGACAAGGGTAAGGTGGTCCACACAGCCTATCTAGACCTTGCCAAGGCCTTTGACACCATCCCCCACTCTGGAATCATAGATAAACTTACTAAGTTGGGCATTAATCCCTATGTCACCCAATGGGTTGCTAAATGGCTTACTAATAGAACCCACACTGTAAAAGTAGCTGACTCCAAATCCAGCTCCAGACAAGTGACAAGTGGAGTACCTCAGGGTTCAATCCTGGGGCCGCTCTTGTTTGGCATCTACTTCTCTGAAGTACAGGTCAACACTAAGGGACTCTGGCTAACAAAGTTTGCAGATGACTGCAAACTGGGAGCCATTATTGAATCCCCAAATGATGTGGATACTCTACAAAAGGGCCTTACAGAAACAGATGCTTGGTACCAGAGCCATGGGTTCAAGCTCAATGCCAACAAATGTATTGTTATCCCCTTTGGGTAAAAACATGTATCCATGAATTACCATATAGGTGGCAGTACACTAAACACAGAAAGTGTGATAAGAGACTTAGGGACACAGGTGGACAGTGGTCTCACCTTCGATAACCACATCGCCACAACAGTCAGGAAATCCTTCTATGTGGACACCTCATCACGAAGGGCTTTTCATCCAGAAAAAAGGAGGTCATTGTCCCACTGTACTCATCCCTCATTAGACCCATTATAGAATACAACGCCCCATTTGGTATGTACCTCTCAAGACATCTGCAACAACTGGAAAGGCCTCAGAAATACCTCACTAAAAGAATCACAGGCCTAAAGCAGATGCCCTACGCTGACCGCCTTAAAAACTCCAGCTATACTCTGTCGCATATCGTCTACTCAGAGGCGATCTCTGCTTAACATACAAGGCCATGTCAAACCCAGAGCTGTTGGACATGCTACACTTAAAGAAATCCCAATCCCTCAGAGCTACACGCTCCAGGGATCTAAACCTTGTCATCACAATAAACAAAACATGCTGGAGGGATAGGTTCCTGACCCAGAGACTCCCCAGACTCTGGAATAGATTGCCCATACATGTAAAGCAGAGTGCCTCTTTGGACCTCTTCAAGAGGAACCTTGACGACTGGATGGGAGAAAGGAAATTCACCCCAGGGATCACGTCAGTCGCCCTGCTAGACAGGGGTCCAGGAAAGTAAATAATGTGAGAAGAAATAGCCAGGGAATTGTTATGGCTAGGCTTGTATAGGCCCTAGGGCTGATAGCCTAGTACCAACCTATGAACCTATGAACCTATTTGGCATATGGGGTAACAAAATACACTGAAAACCCTACTAAAATATGAGTATCACCTGATGACCTATTTAAACATTGTATAATGCATTTGTACCTCATGGTACCATCATACCATGCCTCACTACACTTATGTCTCATATGTCCTCATGGTGCCACTGTTTCTAAGGTGGCTATATCATGTGCTCCTTGGTACCATGCCTCCCTACACTTCTGTGTATGTGGCCCCATGGTATAATTTATCCTCAGCTGCCTGTGTCATATAATCCCACCCTACACTGATGTACCAAGTATCACCATGGTGCCATACCTCCATATAATTCTGTTAGATGTGACTCCATGGTTCCATGACACTCTAACACTTCTGTGTCACATGTATCCATGATGCCATTAGTCTTCAGCTAAATGTGTCATATTTCCCCATGGTGCCATACCTTTCTAAATTTCTGCTGCCATGCTATCCTGCACTCCTGGATCATGTTTCCCAATGACACATTAGTCATGACTGTATCATGACTCAGTATTCTGTACTGCAATGCCTGCTATTTGGCTGCATCACTTCTTTCCATTCAGCATGCTTTTCATCTTATCATGTCTTACAGCTTTCTGTGGCCTGCATCTACTTCTTGTGCCATGTAGTTCCATGATGTTACATCCCCTTAGCTATGTCAGTCATACAAAACCACAGTGGTGTCTCTCCTCACTTTATGGCATGCCTGTCTGCCTTATTATACCATCTACATTTCCACATAATGCATCCCTACTTTATGATGGTGTGCCAGTCTGCACTGCAGTGCATCACCCTGTAGCATACCTGTCCTTATACTAACATACAGCACCTTTCCACCCAACTAGGCCTTTTGTCCTGTGAACCATCACACTGTCATGCTCCACATTGCTGTGTCTCTTCACACGCCTGTCATCCCTATATGCCAGTCCTAACAAACTCAAGGTATTATTTATCCCAATGTTCTCATGCATCTGTACAGCTGAGTCACCTGCTTATAAAGACATGAGGGTGAAGCTCCCATGACTGTCTAGGATAGAGGAGAAATCTTTTATTCACATGCATGGAAACATCCTCTGAAATGTATGGCATCACTGCATGCCTTGCCCCTTGTTTACAACAATTTTCTCTCCCTTTCAAATTTAAGTTTACCTTAATAAAAGGGAAATCCTTTCTAAGGCTACAATATGACAACCACTTTCCTAGCTCTAAGATCATTAACTGGAGAAGAGTTTGAAGGCCAGTGGCAGAGAACAAGACAAAATGCATAGAAATACAAAGGAATATTAAAGTTATGTACTCAATATAACTATACATCAGTGTTGTCCATTTTTATTCTTTATCAATGCGATGGTACTGCATCCAACCTCAGATCCAACTCAGCAGCATACAGTGCACTTCAGATCCAAGTCTCGAGCTCCTCCCTCAACCCATAATGCTCCAGTCTGCCAACAATACCTCAGATCGAGTTTGCTACTTATAATTACTAAGAGAGTGCATGAAGAAGGAAAGAAAAGCAGAGCTAGGGCTCAAACCTGGAACAAAAGATTACATAATATCCACAAGATCACTCCAGAAGATGAAAGGAAGGGGGAAGGAGGGTGGAAATTTCAGGAAGAATGAAAATGGACAGCAAAGATGCATAGTTAATGTGAGTACATAACTTTAATATTTGATGTTGCCCTTTTCATTCTTCCTCAGCGTATGGGACAGAGTCCCCAACTACATGAATTTTGAGTGACCCTCATGGAAAGATATTTATGGAGAACTGCTGAACCAAAGGACGCTCTGCTTTTGCAGCTCAAATCTAGTTCATAATAAGCAATAAAGGTATGAGCATTAGACTAAGTACCTGCTACACAAATGTCATCAATGGAAGTTCTAGAACAGAAGACAGAAGAAGTTGCTATGGATCTAGTAGAATGGGATTCAGAAGACTTTAATAGGGAGAGACCTTGCTGAGCATATACAAAAGAAATTCAATCAGTAATCCATTTAGCCAGGCTAACTTTAGAAACTGGCAATTCCAGTCTGTTCAGTGAAAAAGAAATAAATAGCTCTTATGTCCTGAAATCTTTTGTCCTGTGTAGATAAAATTGCTGTTGTCTAGCTATCAATGTAATTGGAGAAACCAGGCATTAGTCTAAAGCCTGGGATGTTGGGATGCTTCATTCCGGATGGATGCAAGAGAAGGTCTGGACTTGGGTCCATTATCCATGAAGGATATGGAAGATGAGACTAAAGAAAGGGGAACCACACTTGGCAAGGTCAAAAGAGGGCAAGGAGAATAACTGTATTCTTCAATCAAAGTGCTTTCTGTAAGAATTTTGGAATCAAGGGTAACAGGATAAGCATAAAGAACACCAGAGGGACAAACATGGATTAAAGCATCTTTCAGTAACTTCCTCTGAAGGGAGATTAGGAATAAGAACCTATTGCACTTGATGTGAGGAGATGCAAGTAGATCATAACAAGGCTGGCTCTAGTGATGGAAAATCTTCTCCACCACTGACTGATTAAGACACCACTCATGAGGTATCAAAATGGACCTGCTGAGTTTGTCCAGTAGTATGCTGGATTTCCCCGGTAAAAGCATTCCCATAAGAAAGTGGTTTGAGGAGATCACTCACTGCCACACTCTCATTATCTCTCAACAAAGGGGGTAAGATGGGGTTTCCCCCTATTTGTTGATATACCAGACCACAGACATGCTGTCAATTTGTATCACAAAAGTCCCCAAATAGAAAACATCTTGAAAGGCTGACAACCCTAGTAGGACCACTCTTATCTCTAGAGCATTGCTATGCAAATTGTTATCTGGGGGCATGTACCTTGGACCGTCCATCCCAAGAAATGCCCACCCACCCCAATTGAGAGGTGTCTGTTGTTACCGTGGTTAATGGAGGAGACAGAATAAAGGGATGGCCTAGGTAAACTTCATCTGATTTAATCTACCAATGAAGATAATCCTTGCATACTTGAGTGAGTTTGACTGGAAAGGACAGAGGGTGATGCAGAATAGACCACTTAACAGCTAGAGTCCATTGGAGAACACACATATAGAAACATGTCATAGAAACTAGGGTTATGGCTGCTGCCATCAAACCTACAGCCTGAAGGATGTCTGACTTGAATAGAAGGGTGAACAAGAATTTTCTGTACCTGAAACTTGATTGTGTCTACACAAGTGTAGGAAGGGAGGCTATCTGAATTACTACGTTCAACTGAGTACCTATGAGCTCCAGGCTCTGAACAGGTTGTAGATGAGATAAGGAGGTGTTGACTGAAATGCCAAGTCTTTGACAAAGTTGAAGCAAATAGTTGCTGGATTGCTCTAAGAGATGCCTTGTTGAGGCAGTGAGGAGCCAGTTATCTAGATATGGAAATATTCATAATCCCAGCAGTCTTAGGTGATCTGCTACCACTGCCAAGCACTTAGTAAGCACCCCAGGGACTGTCGTAAGACCAAAGAGCAGGGCTCTGAACTGATAGTGACTGCCTCCCAGCAGAAAGTGCAGAAATCTTTGGGATTGTCTATTCATCATGATGCAATAGTGTGCATCCTGAATGAGCACATCCAATCCTCCTTGTGTAAAAAGGACAAAATAGATTGAGCTATCACCATTTGGAACTTTGATTTCTTTTTATTAACTGGTTCAGGTTGCTTAGATCCAAAATTGGTCTCAGGTCTCCTAGAGTCTTTGGCACTAAATAGAACTTTGAATAAGTTCTGAATCCTCATTGGTCTGGTGGACGACTATTTTGTCTAGCAGCTTTTTAATCTCCTGAGCTGCAGCTTGTCTCTGACTGGGTGTGTCTCTGACTGGGTGAGACATCAGAAAGCTTTCTTCTTTTGTTTGGGGGAATCTGGAAAAAGTGGTAGGAAATAACCTAGCAATATTATTTTTATCACTCAAGAATCTTTTGTTATAGAAGCCCAGGTATCTGAGTGCAAAGACAAGCACCCACCTCCCTGACTGCCTCCAGAGGTGGGCAATCTGGCAACCCTTCAGGAGTGCTGAGAATCTTGGAAACCCTGGTTTTGCAGGCCTCTACTGCTGTGAAGATGGCATCTTCCATTTGAATTTCACCCCTCTGCTTCTGGAGAAGTTGTCACTCACGAATCCTGGAATGATCCCTGGGACTTACGAAACCACATTTTCTTGTCTTCTCTTTGATTCTGGGAAAAGGATCACTGAGGGGTAGAAAAATGAATCTTTGTGGCAGACAGGGGCTTTCCATCCTGTTCACTCTGGGAAAGCATTTCTTTTACAGAAGGGTCAAACAAAGACATTCCATCAGAGGGAGCACTGATGAAAGAAGACTTGAAGGGCTCTGCAAAGTCACAGTGCATCCAGGTATGTCTCATAACAGTTATGCCTGAATAGGCAGCCCGTGAGGTACCGTCTGCAGAATGGGATATTAACCTCATTGACATATTGTAAATGGATAATAGAGTGGCCAGCTGTGAAAAGGACCTCTTGTAGTTTACCACAGACATGGACTCTGACAGGGATTTGGAGAGTTCCTTAGTCAAATCCCTCTGTAGTCTAGTGAAGTGCCCTAAATAATTTACGGACCTCAAGGCAAAAGTCACTGAAGCAAATATGCACTTTCCAAACCTGTCCAATGCCCTAGACTCTCTAATGGGGAGATGGACAGAGGAGCTCTGCCATGCCAGCTCCCTCTTTGTGGCTGCCACAACAACCATTGCCTCAACAGGCACTCCTTTGCTCCAATGGGGTCTGTCCTTTGGTGGTGCCAACATTTTGTCTAGGTGTCAGGAAACTGGTTCAACAGAGTCAGGTTCTTTCCACACCAAGGGAGAGAGTAAATCAATAAGCTCATCCACCTGGGAAGTCAACCAAGACATAGATGGGCTGGAACCAAAAGCTTCCAGAAAAACTGACATCTCTGAAGAGGGAGTATCTGAAGACCATCCATCTTTTTGTTTAAGAATCTCTATGATGTCTCTAAAGAAGACATCTTCCGGTGGAGATCTGGGGGACCCTTCCCCTTCATCGAAGTCAGTATCTTTGGTGAGAGATTTCTTAGGGAATCTATGTGTTCCATTTTGCACATTCTCTTATTGGAAACCTCTTTAGTGGGATGATCTGGAGAGGTATACAAAGAAAGGGGAAATTCCTCAATGGGAACTGTCTGGATGCCAGACAGTACCAACTTTCCCTATGAAGTAGGTCTGATATGATCAGAGCTCAGACCTGAAGGGGGAAGAGATGTTGGATCCAAGGATAAAAGAGTAATCAAATCTCTCAGTCGAGAGAAAGCCCACTCCACTACCTCAAAGGTAGATGGACTGGGAGAAGCCATGGCTAGCTGCACCGGAGCCGAAACATCTGAAGCAACCAAGCCCCGATCCTGCCCAGGTCCATGCCTTGAGGAGGAAGTCAGACCCAAGCTATCTAGCACCTAGGCTACAAGGGGCAAGGATGGCTCCAATAACTTTGGAGTGGAACCCAGCCCCCCAGATGCTTTGGCTCAGAGTCTAAGTCTGATCCAAGGAAAAAGAAGCAGAACCATTCTGGGAGGCCATCTGAGTTGAAGACCTAGTCATCTTTGGATCCGACACCAACATTCTTGGTGCTCTTGGATCCAAGGGCTATGAAAATGGGAATGGATCAGAAAAAGAAAAATCACTACATGAGAAGTGGACAGAAAGCTCATGGATCCAATGGGACAGAATAACCCCCATCTCAACCTGAGTGCTAAGGAAATTCCTCATCATCCTATCCACATCTGCCTCAGAAAGACTTCTGGAGGACGTGATGGACAATGTCATTGACTGTGTCTGCATTGTTTGGAGAAATGGGTAATGGAGTTGAGGAGATACTGGCTCCACTGTGAACTCGAGTGAGCAGGTTTGAGGAGGATTTGTGAGCATAACAGTCGGATCCAAAGTTTTTGGATCAGATAGCTTTCTTTTAGGATCTTATGAAGTTAGATATGATGTTTCCTGAATGTGTTGTGGTGGCTTCAAAGAAGCTGTGGTCAAAGTCGAAGTTTTCGGAGAACTGGTGGGGGATTTCTTTGAGACTTCTTAGTCTATGAAGAAATTTTCATTGGTTTACTGGGGGTTTGAGCCTCTGAAGAAGACAATGAAGAGGCAGGCAGCATCCCCTTAAAGACTAACTTATTATGCTTGTCAGAAAGTGCTCTAGCATTAAACCCAGCACAAACAAACCAGTCAGTGTTAAGGTGTGCCGCTCCTAGGCAGTAAATGCACTCCCTGTGGGCATTAGAATTAGGAATTCTGTGCCCACAGAAAGTCCACTTTTTAAATCAAGTTAGTTTCTTGACCATAGCTTGCAAAACAATGCAATATAAGAAAGAGAAAGACACATATTTTTTTTTTTTAGATTAGCAAGCTACTAGCACTGGTAAACAGAATACCCTCTAAAGGATAGAAAAGGGTGGAAAGGAGGAACCAGTATTGAGAATGATATGTCAGTAAACTACCACATAGTAGAAAAAGAAAGAAAATGACTTAACGGTGGACAAACCTGAAAACACGACCAATAGGAGACGGAGGATTAATAGCAGAATTTAGAGGAGTTTTCCAAATAGTTGTTACTGACAAGTCAATTTAATAAACCAAATGTAGCTCTTTGAGAAGGATTCACATCCATGCAAGATGGTGGCAAATGACGTCTGGGGTATTTCTGGCTGACTGGAGCATTATGGGTAGAGGGAGGAGACTGAGAGTTGCATCCAAAGTCAAGTGTATGTGGCCAAGTCATATACGAGATTGGATCTGGTACCCAGATGTTGAGGAAGAATGAAAAGGACAATATCAGATATGATATTTAGAAGTCATGCTAACCTATAATAATAACAGTATTAAAAAGTATATCTCAGTTAATCCAAAAGTGACCTCAATTTTACTTTCTTTTTGATGAAAACTGAAAATAATGTTCTGTCACCCAAAAATTTGTATCTAAGGCATATTCTTTCACTAATGGCTACAAAAAAAGATAAGAAAACTAACTAAAGATCTAGCTTAATTTTTATAGGATGAAAATAAACAAAGGATTGCAATAAAGCATCACATTAGGAACCCAAGCAAAGGAAGTGTAGGATTTCAAGATTTAGAAACCTATGCACAGGTCAGATAACTCTACCATTGCTAGAGCCATCATAAATAGCTGTATAGAAGCCAACCAAAAAAAAAATAATAATAAAAATAAATAAAAATACAGCTTGCCATTCATACTAGCAAAAAAAAATTCAGTCATCACTTCCCATACACAACAACCAATAACAAAAAAGAAAGAAAAACAGAATCAGAATATATAAAAAATGGTATTAAACCATTAAAATGATTTTTAAAACACTAGAATTATTAACAACTGAATGTTTCTACTCTTACCAATTCTGCACCAAAGGATTTAAAGTACAAGTACAATGTAATACAAAGAACACGGGAAAGAAAGTGGAATGTTTGAATTATCAAACTGTTTAAAAGATGCAAACCTATTCTCATGAAGAACTGGAAATATTATATGAATTAAATAAAAACTGTAGTTATACATATCACAACCTAGGCACCTTATTAGAAAAAAACAGACACAGACAATTCCAAAAGAATCACAATTATTTCCCGAAATATTAAATGCAATAATAGTTCAACAAGGTGCATTAGCTGATGGATTCTATCTAAAATATAAAATAATTTATGGATAAACAATGCAATTCTTGATAAAATATGGGAGTTGCATGTTACAGAAGGAATACCAATTTGAAATGATAAATGAAAACAGATAGTATTAATATTCCCTATCAACAGAACTACATCTCTTTTTTTAAAAACAATTTGCTTGAAGAATTCTTCATAGAACATTCATACCTCATGCCGAATATAAAAGTATCTTCAAAAACATTCAGTGCAGTGAAATAGTGTATGTAAATAAACGGTATATTCCTAATCCTCACTGTACCCCACTTTTGTATAACATAAAAGTAGCATCTTTCAATTGGCTGTGCAGAAATTTAGATACTTTGTGCCTTTGATGGAAAATGATATAGCCTGAAATGTTACACAAACTATGGTACCAGTACACATTATAAACACAGGTTGTTGGCAGCATCATACTGGTACATAAAAACAACCTCTGAACAAAAAAAGTAGGGACTGTTTTCCTTAGGTCTGAATAAAACTTTATAACTTGGATGTTTATTTATTGATTCATTTTATTATTTTATAAAAAATTCCATTATTAATCAGATTAGCATTGTGATTAATTCAAATGATATTGACTGTTCATCAAGGTTAACATTTTTTCTGCTGGGTATGGATATGTTTATTGAATATCAAATAGCATTTTTTAAAAGTTTTACTTTTCCATATACTTTATCACTTACATATGTGGTCCTACATGGTATATTCTGATTTTGATATATTTTCTTTTTAATTGGGGAGGGAATGCCAACATGGATATTGATCTTTGCAATATGTTATCAGGATTATTATTTACAATGACCACTTGGTGGTGCTACTGCTTTACTAAATTGGTGTTAACTTAGCTTTGAAAGCAGTAGCAGTAGTTACATATCTTATTTTATAAATATTTATATAATTGATTTTATATTTGAGTTATTTTCATATTCATAAGCATTTAATGACTTGAGTACGTTTATGTCCTCTTTGTATTCCAGTCATGGTGTGGGTCTGTTTGTCCCAGTCTGTCTTGTGTAGTGGCAGTGTTACGGGAAGGTCTTTTTTAAGATCAGGGGCAGAGGCAGAGACAGTGTTAGGCAAAGGGTTATCATGCAGTACTGAGGTGATGTTGGGTGGTGGGGGGGGGGGGGCAAGGCCAATAAGAAATCCTACTGTAACGTAAAAAGAACTGCAAATGTGGAAAATATAATAACATGGGAGACTTGCTGGAGTAAAATATACTGCAAGATTAGGGAACTCAATCATGCTTCATAGTTTGGCCACTTATCATAAAACTAAATCTCTTAACCTGCAGTTCAAAATATATCATATATCACATAACAGGCAACCACATATTCAGTATTTACAAAACAGTACAAATAACCATAAATATTCCTTCATTTAAAACATTGGCCCAAATTAGATACAACACTAGAAAAAGTTACAGAAAATATCACAATAGATACAATAGATTAACTATATAATTATGACGATTAACTCAGCAATCTACCCTTCCATCTTTTCCCATCCTGCTAAATTCTTGTTGCATATACTTAAGCAACAAATAAAATAAATACATATTTCTGTATCTTAATATGATAAATCATAAATAATATACATTTTGTACTTATATAAAATAATCTAACAGCAAAATATGTTTGCCAAATGTTTTCAGGTCTTGTTAAATGTTATTATAAGCATTCTCACTAATAAATACTTCAGTAAAAGTAAATCTATATTCAGAGTAGTTTTCTTACCTATCCTCTCCAAGTAATGTAAGATATTATTTTGGTTTAATTATGTCAAATCCCATACTTCTTTGTAATAATAATCTAGTTTGTGTGAATGAAGTGAGAAACCTTCCAGTAAATTCTAAGAATAATAGTTTTGCTTTTGGTGCTGGTGTTCAACTCAGCCAAGTTAATTCAGACAGCACATCAATATTATTGTGTAAAAAGTTGCTTGATTGATTAATAACAATATGGGGAAGAGATATTTTCACAGTCCAGGAAAAGAGTTTTTGTTCATGAGAGAGAAGCTAAAGAGTTTAAAGAATATTATATACATATTATTTTTACTCAGCCTGTTAGCAGATGTTATATAAGAAACAGGCAAATTAGAACTTATGTACTTACCATATCTTGGCATCTGTGCCTTCCATTTTTATTCTTCCACACTGATGGGTTATGGAACTGACTCTCAGATCTGACTTGGCCGCATTCACAAGACTTAGGATCCTAGTCTAGAGCTCCTCCTTATACCCATGATGCCCTATTCCATCCCCAACTCCTTAGATTGAGTTTGCTGCCTCACTGCCACTTGTGTAATAGAGACAGGACAAACATAAGAAAATGCTGAGGCTCAAACCTGGAATGTTAGTGTTCCAAAAACATCCAAAGATCTTTCTAGGAGTGATAAGGCTGGGGGATGGTTGGGAGGGAAGGTGAAGAAGAATGAAAATGGACAACACAGATGCCAAGTTATGGTAACTACAAAACTTCTAAATCTGATGTCCTTTTCATGACTTCCCAGCTATGTAACTCTCGGGAGGGACATGCAGGAGCACTGTCAAACCAAAGAAATCTCTGTTTTTAGAGACAATGTCCAATTTGTAATGTGTAACAAAGGTATGAGTCTTCGACCAAATGGCTGTCACACAGATATCATCAATTGAAGCTCTAGAGAAGGCAGATGAAGTAGCCATAGATCTGGTAGAGTGGGTTCTAGGAGGATGAGGCAATTTCAAACCTTTTAGAGAATAAATTAGCAAAATACAGTCAGTAATCCATTTACCAGAGTAATTTTGGAGACTGGTTGGAGGGTGGCCTAATGGTTAAGGTGTTTGCCTTACAAACACAAGGTGCAGGGTTTGATTCTCATAAGGGATAATTGACTAGACTTAAAATGGCTAGAAGGGCAGTTAGCCTAGTACTAATCTATGAATCTATGTTTAACCTAACCAGTTAGAGGAAAAGGACACAAACAGCTGGTCAGACTTCCTGTTTTGTTCTGTGAAGATAAATCGTAGTTGTCTATGAATATCAAGAAGGTGCAGCATATACTTGCTCTTACTGGTAAGTTTGGAAAGAAAACTGGTAATTCTATGGACTGATTAATGTTAGTCTCTGTGGCCGCGTTAGGCATAAAGGAAGGGCTGGTTCATAGAGACACCCTATCTTTATGGAAAATAATGTAAGGAAGCCTAACTAAAAAGGCCTGAAGTTCAAAAATTCTTTTTGATGAAGCGATAGCTACCAAAAGAATTGTTTTCCAGGAAAGAAACTTCATATCACATTTGCTTGCTAGTTCAAAGGGTTTCTGAGTCAAACCCTGGAGGACCACCATGAGATCCAAAGGAGGAGATGGATCCTTGATTGGCGGTCTAAGGAGAAAAATTCCCTTCATGAATGCTTTACATAATCTTCAAGTTGACAGAGAAAGGGATTTGTTTCCAAAGTGGAAGTTGGAATTGCCTAGTAACTGAAATTTTAATAGTAGGAAAAACTAGCCCCTTCCTTAAAAAGATTAGAAAAAATAGAAGGATGACCGAAGTAGGAGCTGACAAAGGGTCAATATTCTCTTTGGAAGCCCATCTAGAGAATCTTTTTCATTTGCTTTTGTTGACTTTCTTGGTGGAGGTTTTATGAGAGGCCAAGATAATGTCACAAACTGGGGAAGCTAGGCTGGACCATCTTACTATCACTGGGAGTAGAGAAACCATGCAGTCAGCTTGAGGGTATGCAGATTGGGACGTTGAATTCATGATGGGTGAAATAGGAGATTCTGAGTGGGTTCCAGTATCCATGCAGGATATTTCAAGTGAGACTAAAGGAAGGGGAACCATACCTGTCGCGGCCAGAAGGAGCAATGAGGATGACTGAGCTCTTCAGCCTGTTTGCTTTCTAAATAACATCGGGAACAGAGGAAGAGGAGGGTAGACATAGAAGACACCTGGAGGCCAATTGTGAATCAGAGCATCCCTCTGTGACTTCCCCAGAGGGGGAATGAGAGTGAAATACTTGCTGCACTTGTTGTTGAGGGGAGAGGCAAATAGGCCACAGCAAGGCTGGCCTCAGCGACTGAAAATCATGTTCGCTACTGTTTGATTGAGAGACCACTTGTGAGGAACCAGAATGGACCTAGTGAGTCTGTCTGCCAGTGCGCTGGTTTTCCCTGGTGTGGATTGTAATTAGAAAGTGGTTTGAAGAGATCACCCATTCCCACACCCTCATGGCCTCTCTGCACAAGAGGTAGGAATGGGTTCTTCCTTGTTTATTGATGTATCAGACTACTGACATGTTGTCAGTGTGTATCACAATAGTCCCTACGGGGAGAATGCAAGTTAATCTCCGAGGAGGACCATGTGCCTTGGAACATCTTTCCCTTGAAATACCCAACCCCACTCCAGTTGGGAAGCATCCATGGTCACTATGGCTATTGGGGGGAGGAAGAGAAAAAGGCCTGCCCAAAAACAGATTATCTGATTGGAGCCACCAGTGGATATGATGTTTGCAAATCGGAGTAAGTTTGATGGAAACATATACAGGCTTGTAAAGAATAGACCACTGTACCATCAAAGTCCATTGGAAGATTTGCACGAAGAATCTTGTTAGAGGAATTAGAATTAAGGCAGCTGACACTGACCCAAGAGCTTGCAACATTAATTTAGCTGGAGGTTACAGATGAAACAATAAGTCCCACACCCGATTTCTCAAGGATGTGATTCAATGAAGGGGCAATGAGGCCATTTGAGTCATTGTATCCAGTTAAGTACCTATAAATTCTAGATTCTGAACAGGAGTCAGCTTTGATTTGGCAAGATTTATTGTAATGCCTAGGGAGTTGGAGATCTGAAACAAGTAATCTCTGGCTTGTAGACGTTGATGCCTGGTTGGGGTAGTGAGGATCCAATCGTCTTGACAGAGAAACACTTGGAATCATTTGAGTCTCAGGTGAGCTGCCATGACTACCATGAATTTGGTAAACACCTGGGGAACTGTGGTGAGTCCAAAGAGCAGACCTCTGAATTGGTAATGATTGGCCCCAGCTGAAAGAGCAGGTGTCTCCTGGAGTGCCTGTCTATTTTGAAGTGACAGTACACATCTTTGAGATCTAAAGAGCACATCCAATTGTCTTTGTGCAGAAGAGGCAGAATGGACTACAACATAACCATTCAGAACTTTGACTTCTTTACATAATGATTCAGATTGCTTAGATCTAAAATTGGTCTCAGGTCCCCTGTTTTCTTTGGTGCTAAAAAGACGTGGGAGTAAGTTCTAAATCCTATTTGTTCAGGTGGGACCTCCTGGATCACTCTTTTTTGTAGCAACTTTTGAACCTCTTGAGCTGTGTACTCCCTCTGACTGGGTGGAACTGGGGAGTTTCCTCCTTGTGACAGAATGTGGAAGGGAATAGGGAATGTAGCAAACTTTGGATATTATACTTAACACCCATGATTTGTTTGTAAGATTTGTCCAGGCATCCAGGTGCAGAGAAACACAACCCCACAACTGCCTCCAGAAATGGAGAGACAGACAGTGTTTCAGGAGCACTGCTAGGGCCTATCAGAGAAGGTGTCTGTGATGCCTTTGTTCTGCAGACCCCTTCTGCATCTGGGACAATGTCTGCCATTGAAACCTCCTCCTTTGCCTCTGGCGGAAGTATCCCTGCATGGGTCTTGAAAAGGTCCCTGAGATTTCCAGAAACACACTTTCTTCCCACCTAGCTGGTTTCTACAGAACATTCACTGAGAGGTAGAAAACTTGATTCAGATGGAAGACAGGGTCTTTCCTTCCTGGCCATTGTGAATATGCGTATCTTTCACTGATGGCCTGAACAAGGAGGAGCCATCAAAGGGGGCATTAACAAAATACATCTTAAAGGGTTCAGTGAGATCTCATAGCCTCAGCCACGCATGTCTTCTAATGGCCATGCTTGAACCAGCTGCTCATGAAGTGATCTCCACTGTATGGGAGATCAGCTTCATCATGAATTGGCAATGAATGAAAGAGTAGCCATTTGAGGAGATACCTTCTTGCAATCCTCCGCAGACATGGACGCGGAAGGTTTGAGACCTCCTTTGTCAAATCTCTGTGTAAGTGGGTAAAATGTGCCGGGTAATTTAAAGACCTCAGTGTGAACATGGCTGAGGCATAGATGCTCTTTCCAAATCTGTCCATTGCTCTGGACTCCCTGTTCAGTGGATGGACAGAGGAACTCTGGTCGGCTGGCTCCTTTTTAGTCGCTGCCATCACAATTATGGTATCAACACTGACAACTTTACTCCAATGGATTTTGTCTGTTGGGGGAACTAGAAATGTATCCAGGAGCTTGGGGATGGGCTGAACAGTGTCTAATTAATAACAAGCCCAGTGGGAATTTAGGTCAATAAGTTCATCTGCCAGGGTATGGTCACCCAAGATGTAAATGGGCCCACCCCAAAAGCCTCCAGAAACACTGACTCCTCAGAAGAAAGAGGTTTCAAAGACAAGACGCCCTAATGTTTTAGGATTTCCAGGATGTCTCCAAAGGAGACATCATCAGGTGGAGATCAAGGGGATCCTTCTCCCTCATTGAAGTCAGTGTCTTCATTGAAAGACTTCATCTGGTAGTCTATGTGTCTCCTCTTGCATATTTTCTTCCGATGAACCTCCTCCATGAAGTGCTCAGGGCAGGTGTCAGAAGAATGGGAAAAACCATCTGGGGGATGAATATGGAGGATCCAAGGGTAGGCTGACCTAGAGGAGCAGGAATGATGGGCTCAGCGCTCGGACTTGATGAGGGAAGAGGGATGGAATCTGAAATGTGAGAGAACAAATGTCTATGTGAGAAGAAGGCCCTTTCTACTACATCGAAGTCTGACTGACCTGGGGAAACCTCTCCCTCTCTCCTCAGAGCTGAGGCAGCTGAGGAAGAGAAGTTGGGGCCAACCCCAGATCCACATCCTCCAGAGAGAATTGGACCTGAGCTGTTGAGAGCCAAGGCTCCAAAAGGAAGGGACGGATCCAACAATGTCAGAGCTGAACCCAAACCCCCGGACCTGGTGCTGACTTCCTGCATCCAAGACCTTTTCAGATCTGATGGTATCAGAGCAGGTCTGGTCAGAGAAACCACCAGAGTTGAGGAAGGAGTCTTCCTTGAATCTGACACCAACCCTCTTGGGTATGTTGGATCCTGGGACTCCAAGACCACTCGTCAGCTCAATAAAGGAGACTGAATATGCTGGGCAGGTGCACTCATGGATCCGATAAGGGACAGACTTGGCAAGACCCCCATCTGGATCTGAGCCCTGAGAAATTTCCACATCTCCCTGTCCATATAAGCCTCTGTCAAGTTCCCAGAGGATCTGGATGAATCTAAGTAATCAGGCTTGGAACATTTGGATGGTGTTTGGAACAGTTGGGATGGTAGAGCCAGGGAAACTGGTTTTATCACAAATGTTGGAGATAGACCCCTAACCATTGGATCCAGGGGTCTGGGATCTGAGGTTGAGTTGAATGGAAATGGAGAACTGTCCAAGGTGATCACCTCCATCACATTCAAAGATCCCCATTGATCAGAACGAAGTGTGACATTCTTTGGATCCGAACGGGTCAGATCTAAAGTCTTTTTAAGTTTCTGGGCTAGATCCAGTGAAGCCCTCAGAGACACATGGAGGGACCATTTATTAGAATTTCTAGAACCGTGAACTTTTGAGGGGGTTTGAGCCCCAGCAGTGGAAAAAGAAGAAGCCAGGAGCACCCCCTTTAGAATCAACTCATTGTGGTGGTCTGAAAGGGCTCTGGGACTGAACAAAGTACAAATATCACACTAGGATTTTAAATGTTCTGGCCCCAAACAATAGATGCACTTCTTATGGGCATCCAAAATGGGAATGTTGTACCCACAAGAAGTGCATCTTTTAAGACCAGTGGGTTTTTCAGACACAATTACCACAGAAAAAAAAAACAAATGCTACCTGCAAGAACTATAGTTCTAAGTGAACCATGATAACACAGTAAAATACAAAACCGCAGCCTATAGGTTCATAAGTTTATAAATGTGTACTAGGTTAATGGCCCTGGGTCCTTTACAAGCCTAGCCTATAGGATTACCCTGGCATCGTACCACCTGACCTTAGTTCCCAGTGCCTCTGTCAAGTAAAGCCACTGGAGTGACCTATGGGGTGAATTTTCTATTTGCCATCCACTCATCAAGATTTCTCTTGAAGACGGCCAGTGAGGTGCTCTGCTTGACATGTATGGGAAGAATATTCCATAGAATGGACAGTCTATTGGTTATGAACCTGTCCCTCCAGCATGTTCTGTTGATTATGGTAATGAGGTTGAAGTCTCTGGAGTATGTGGTGTGGAGGGATTGGGATTTCTTTAGATTTCTAACAGAGCTGGGTCAGATATGGCTTTGTAAGTCAAGCAAAGATTGCCTCTAAGTAGGCGATATGAGACAGAGAATACTTGGATGTTTTTTTAGTCTGTCCATATATTACAAATGTTTAAGGCCTAGGATCCTCTTTGTGAGATACTTTTGCAGCCTCTCCAGTTGTTGCAGGTGTTTAGTGAGGTGTTTAGTGAGGTACATGCCAAATAGAGCATTGTACTCAATGATTGGCCTAATGAGGAAGAGTAGAGGGAGACAATGACCTCTTTCTTCCTGGATGCAAAACCCTTAGTAATGAGATGTGTCACATAGAAGGACTTTCTGACCACAGTGGCAATGTGGTGGTCAAAAGAGATGTTGTTGTCAACCTGTTCCCAGATCTCTTATAACGCCTTCTGTGTTCAGTGGACTACCATCAATGTGGTAATTCATGGGAACTGCGTTTTTCCCAAAGGGGATGACAACACACATTTGGTATTGAGCTTAAGGCCATGGTTCCGACACCAGTCATTGGTCTCAGTGAGGCCTTTCTGTAGGATGTCACCATCACTCAGGGAGTTAATAATAGCTCCCAACTTGCAATTGTCTGCGAACTTTGTCAGCCAGAGTCCCTTCATGTTGGCCTGGACTTCAGAGAAGTAGATACCAAACAGGAGAGGACCCAGGACTGAACCCTGTGTGACTCCACTCGTGACTGGTCAGCAGTCTGACTTGGAGTCAGCTACTTTCACACTGTGGGTTTACCTGTGAGCCAGTTTGCAATCCACCTAGTGATATAGGGGTTGATGCCTAGCTTAGTGAATTTTTCTATGATTCCTGAGTGGGGGATGGTATCAAAAGCCTTGGCCAGATCAAGGTAGGCTGCATGAACCACCTTGCCTTCATCCACAGCTCTGGTGACTGACTCAAAGATGTTGTCCAAGTTGAGCAGGCATGATCTACCCATCACAAAACCAAACTGTGTGGGATCCACAATTTGGAGATTCCCTATATCCTTGTTTATTAGGTCTATGATGATGCATTCCATAGCTTTGCATATCAGACTCATAAGTCTAATGGAGCAATAGTTTGCAGGGTCTGTAGTTGCTCCTCCTTTGTGGAGAGGAATGACTGTAGCAGTGCACCGTTCGGTAGGGACAAAGCTTGAGGTGAAGCTGTCATTGAACAGGGCACACAGGTGAGGTGCCAGTTCACTCTGTAGTTAATGTAGAACACAGCCAGGGATATTGTCAGGTCCCAGATAAGCTGTATTCCTGGCCTTGGACAGTGCTGTTTTAACATGTGCAGCAGTAATACTGGGTTTCTGGCAATCTACTGGTATTATGACTGATCCCTTGGTGGGGAGAGAGGGGTAAAGTTGTCACTGAATCTGTTGGCCAGTATATTGGCAATATCTGTTGGCTCATTATAGGAGCTGCCATTGTGCAGTAGCTCTGAGCAAATCTGGGTATTGCCGTGGAGATTCTTTAAATAACTATAAAAGGCCTTGTGGTTGTCTTTACTATCTGCTGCAATTCTGTTTTTATAGCTAGCTTTAGAGGATTTGATGAGGGATCTTAACTTTTTGTTGAGGCTGATAAGGGAGTTTTTCCAGTCTTGGGCCTTCACCTTATTCCACATCAGTTTCCTCCTTCTGTTGTAGAGTTTGTTTTTGGCAGGGGACCACCAGATTGGCTTCCCTTTTTTGGAGGAGAGCATCTTGGTTCTGTTGGGTATGGTGAGATCCATGCATTTGTGTACATGTTCGTACAGTGCATTGGTGTATGATTCAGTGGTCATGCAACTGATCTTCAATTGCATGGGTGCCGTGAAGTTAGTCACCTGTGTTTTTAAGAGCCCAAAGTAAACGTTGGAGAAGTTTTTCATGGTGGTTACATTTGAGGGGGGTGGGAAGGATGTGGATTTCCAAGGTGGTTGGATGTAACCAGGGAGGAGTTGACTATTGGTGTAGAGCAATGGTCGCCCATGTTAGTAATGACCAGGTCAAGGATGTTGCTACCTCTAGTGGGGGTAAGAATGAGCTGGTCCAGTGCATTGGAATTAATGAATTCCAGGAAACACTGGCCAAATGTATTGGTATGCGAGTAGTTTTCCCAGTTAATGGAGTGGTAGTTGAAGTCGACCAGTATGAGAGTGTTAGATTTGACCCTAATATTCTGCAGAGTGCTTAGGAATGTGGAGTGTGAGTCTTAAGACATGGTTGGGGACCTACAGCAGGCTACAACCTGAATTTCTGTCTTACCTAATGTTAGCTGCACCTAAAGTATCTCAGATGTGTTATGCTGGGCTACTAGTCTGGAGGTGTGTGCATCCTTTATGAATATGGAAACACCACCACCTTTGGAGCTTCGGTCCAAGTTTTGAGGCCAAAAGTTGTGGAATGAGTTATAGCCTGGTAGTGCAAGAGTGCTTTCTGCTGCCTTGAACCAGGTCTCTGTTACGGCACAAATGTTGATGTTCTCCATTTTAAGGAGTGCTTTGAGTGAGTGCATTTTGAGATATAGACTTTCTAGCATTGAGCAGCATGACCCTCAGATTGCATTTGTTTGTAGCTGTTACAGTGGTAATTTGGTCTTTGAAACACCACCTAAGAAAGGCACTATAAGGATTGCAAGAGTCTTGGCTAATATCCGGAAGCCCAGGGGTGACAGATGTCGCCCATCTCTGGCAAAGCATCGAGATCTGCCAGTCATGTCGTCTCAGGCAGAGAGATACTGGATCCCCTTGGAATGACACCAGAAACTTAGCCAGTTGTTGAAATCAATCATTTTCTGCTTGTATTGTGGTATCATTCTGGGTGATGGTACCCACTTGGACTGCATAATCTGAGAGCTCCTCCATGTCTCTTTTCATGTGGTCCAGGGAGGTACATCTCAGGTCATTCACACCCACATGTATAATGACAGAGTCATATTTTTACCTTTTGTTGAGGGACGTGAGTGTGTGTGTTATGTGGCAGATCCTGGCACCTGACAGGCAGCTGACTGTTACTTTCTCCTTATTCAACCTAGTGGGGACATCAGTGTGCCTCACTATCGAGTCACCTATAACGTGTGTGTTGGGCATGCTGTTTTGTTTAGGGGCTTTGGTTGAGTGGCACGCAGTTTAGAAGAGTTATGTGTCTCATGATTAGTGTTGTGTTGTGGTGGTCCAGTGCGTTTCTGCCTTGGAGGTCTCTGCTATTTGGGTAGATTTTTATTGAGACCCTCCGCAAAGATGGGTGTGCGGTTTGTGTTTTTATGAGAAGGCAGTGCTGATGTGTGTTCTGGAGAGCTATGTGTTTCATGTGGTGTGGTGCAAGTGTTGATATTCTCCTCTTGACCAGCTATTCTGGTCTTGGCTGGAGAGTGAGTGGCTTCCAACTTGGATATATAAGTGCATCTCTCACAAGTCTGAGTGTTGGGAGATAAGAGGCGAGGGTTGTCAGTGTACATGAGGCAGTTGCTACATTGCCTCAGGATGCCCAATTCAACATGCCTGGAGGAGGTGATCATTAATAAGTAATGGAGCTGTTTCCTTGTAGAATGTTTAGTGCTGGTAGCACTTTTGTGTGCTACAATAATTGCTACAAGAAGTCTGGTAAAGTGCTAGACTAATAAGCTAGTAAAAGTGCAGTAGAGGATAGAACTAGCAGATCTAAGGGAAATTTGAAAAGCAGACTTTGGCACCAATCAGAAGCTCACAAACAGTCCTGGATAAAACAAATCTGTATCTGGACTAGACTAGTTACATGAAAGGAGGGAAAAGAACAAACATGGCCTTTTAAACCAGAAAGTTGAAAGAGATGGAAAAACTGCCCAAACAGCCAATATACTACAATTTCGGGGCCAGAAACCACTCCTCTTGTGGTAGATACGCTACCTAGTGCTTACCAATCCCACTAATAAGCTAGAAGGCTTCATTCCAAGTCGAGGCTCCAACACAGAAAGGCTTGGTGGGCTTAGAAGCTTACAAACTGTTCTGGATACAGCAAATCTGCATTTGGACTAGACTAGTTACAGGAAATGCAGGAAACAAGCTTAGAATTTTTTTTAGTAAAGTGAAAAGGGAAAAAGAAGGAGCAGAAGATATTCAAGGTTAAGAAACTACGTGGGTTGGACTTCTCAAATGTTCTGTCTGTATTAGGTAGAATGAGCTAATGACACCAGACTGAGAGGTGTGTCCCAGATCAAATTTACAGTAGGGGTGGGCAACTGCAAAGCCACCAAGTATAAAAACTGGTCATCAATAGGGAGGGAGGGTGGGAAACTAAATCAGTTATATGATACACTCCTTGGCAGGAAATCAAAACAAACAAACACAAACAGATGTTTAAAAATGGAGAAAATTTCTAGTTAATACCTCACACACAGTGAAACTAGCTAAAAAAGATTTACCAACACTGTGACAGCAGAAACTTTATTTATCAGGCCCTTTGAGGCAGGCAATTTTAACACAACCATGCAGATTAGGTAATAGCTATAAATATATAGTAAAAAGTATGCAGCAGACAAAAGTGCTATTCATATCTGTAATAAACAATAAATAAGCAAAAAGTGGATACTTACTGTTATATATCACAGATTAGAGTTTTGCTCAGTGCACTTCTTCCAATTAGCTTTGGGTGAAATCGCAGAAGCATTCACAAGGTAACTTCTTAAGTAACAGAAAGATGAAACCTGAAACAACTTTACAAAAAGCTCAAAACAACCAATGAGGTGCTTACTCCAAGTCATAGTCCAGGTAACCACAATCAGAAAATGACCATAAACACTTCACTCTCACTGAAATGCAAAATATCTTTTTCTAAACTAAGATGGCCTGCAACATGTGCTCAGACACACAACCTCTACAAACAAACAACACGGTCCAGAAAACAAGTCTGAATATGAACAATGCTACCTACACTACTTAGGTAGGAAAACACTACAGAAATGTTGATCACAGCAGAAAAGCAGCAGTGAGCCTTTAAATGAAAGTTTTAAATAGATAAAGAAGCCGGGAGACTCTAGAGAATACTTTTAATTGCAAACAAATCAGCTATATGATACACTCCTTGGCAGGAAATCAGAACAAACAAACACAAATAGATGTTTAACAAATGGAGAACATTTCCAATTAATACTTCACACACAGTGAAACTAACTAGAAAAGATTTGCAAATAGTGTGACAGTAAAAACCTTATTTATCAGGCCCTGTGAGACAGACGATTTTAATACAACCATGCAGATTAGTTTATATCTATAAAATCTAAAAACAAAGTATACAACAGACAATAAAAGTGCTATAAATATCTGTAATAAGCAATAACTAGTAAAAATAAGCAAAAAAGAGGATACTTACTGTTATAGATCACAAATCAGTGTTTTGCTCAGTGCCCTTCCTCTGATTAGCTCTGTGTGAAATGGCAGAAGCACTCACTAGGTAACTTCTTAAGTAATAGAAAGGTGAAACCTGAAACAACTTTAAAAAAAGCTTGAAAGAACCAATGAGGTGGTTACTCCAAGCCATAGTCCCAGTATCCCCAATCAGCAAATGACCATAAACACTTCACTCTCATTGAAATGCAAAATGGCTTTTGCAAAGCTAAGATGGCCTGGAACATGTGCGCAGACACACAGCCACTGCAAACAACTAGGCCCAAAAGACAAGCCTGAATATGGACAAAGCTATCTACACTACTTAAGTAGAAAAACACCACACCATTACAGCAGAAAAGCAGCAGTGAGCCTTTGAATGAACGTTTTAAAGACATAAAAGAGCAAGGAGACTCTAGAGAATGCTTCTTGCTGCAAACAAATCAGTTATATGATGCACTCCTTGGCAGGAAATCAGAACCAACAAGCACAAACAGATGTTTAACAAATGGAGAAATTTTCCAATTAGTACCTCACACACAGCAAAACTAACTAGAAAAGATTTACCAACAGTGTGACAGTAAAAACCTTATTTATCAGACACTGTGATACAGACAGTTTTAATACAACCGTGCAGATTAGTGTATGGCTATTAAATCTAGTAAAAACAATGTAACAGACAATAAAAGTGCTATAAATATCTGTAATAAGCAATAACTAGTATAAATAAGCAAAAAAGAGGATACTTAATATTATATATCACAGATCAGAGATTTGCTCACTGCCTTTCCTCTGATTAGCTCTGTGTGAAATGGCAGAAACACTCACAATGTAACTTTTTAAGTAATAGAAAGTTGAAACCTGAAGCAACTTTAAAAAAAAAAGCTAAATAGAACCAATGAGGTGGTTACTCCAAGCTGTAGTCCAGGTAACCCCAATCAGCAAATGACCATAAATACTTCACTCTCATTGAAATGCAAAATGGCTTTTGCTAAACTAAGATAGCCTGAAACATGTGCTCAGACAAACAGCCACTGCAAACAAACAACTATGCCCCGGACACAAACCAGAATATGGACAATGCTACCTGCACTACTTGGGTAGAAAAACACTACAGAAATGTTTATCACAGCAGAAAAGCAACAGTGAGCATTTAAATGAATGTTTTAAACAGAAAAAATCAGGAAGGAGACTCTACAGAATGCTTTTTGCTGCAAACAAATCAGTTATATGATACACTCCTTGGCAGGAAATCAGAACAAACAAACACAAACAGATGTTTAACAAATGGAGATAATTTCCATTTAATATCTCACATACAGTGAAACTAACTAGAAAAGATTTACAAACAGTGTGACAGTAAAAAACGTATTTATCAAACCCTGTGAGACAGACAATTTTAATACAACCGTGCAGATTAGTACAAAGCTATAAAATCTAGTAAAAAGTATGCAACAGGCAATAAAAGTACTATAAATATCTGTAATAAGCAATAGCTAGTAAAAATAAGCAAAAAAGAGGATACTTAATGTTATATATCACATATCAGAGTTTTGCTCAGTGCTTTTCCTCTGATTAGCTCTGTGTGAAATGGCAGAAACACTCACAATGTAACTTCAAGTAACAGAAAGTTGAAACCTGAAATAACTTTAAAAAAAAAAGCTTGAAAGAACCAATGAGGTGGTTACTCCCGTAGTCCAGGTAACCCCAATCAGCAAATGACCATAAACACTTCACTCTCACTAAAATGCAAACTGGCTTTTGCAAAACTAAGATGGTCTGGAACATGTGCTCAGACACACAGCCACTGCATACAAACTACTATGCCCTGGACACAAACCTGAATATGGACAATGCTACCTACACTACTTACGTAGAAAAACACTACAGAAATGTTTATCACAGGAGAAAAGCAGCAGGGAGCCTTTAAATTAATGTTTTAAACAGATAAATGAGCAAGGAGACTCTACAGAATGCTTTTTACTGCAAACAAATCAGTTATATGATACACTCGTTGGCAGAAAATCAGAACAAACAAACACAAGCAAATGTTTAACAAATGGAGAATATTTCCAGTTAATACCTCACACACAGTGAAACTAACTAGAAAAGATTTACAAGCAGTGTAACAGTAAAAACCTTATTTATCAGGCCCTATGAGACAGACAATTTAAATACAACCATGCAGATTAGTTTATAGCTATAAAATATATATCAGTTTTGCTCAGTGCCTTCAGCCAATTAGCTCTGTGTGAAATGGAAGAAACACTCACAAGGTAACTTCTTAAGTAACAGAAAGTTGAAACCTGAAACAACTTTTAAAAAAAGCTCGAAGGAACCAATGAGGTGGCTACTCAAAGTGTAGTCCAGGTAACCCCAATCAGCAAATGACCATAAACACTTCACTCTTATTGAAATGCAAAATAGCTTTTACCAAATGAAGATGGCCTGGAACTTGTGCTCAGACACACAGCCACTGCAAACAAACAACTAGGCCCAGAACACAAGCCTGAATATGGAGAATGCTACCTACAGTACTAATGTAGAAAAGCACTACAGAAATGGTTATGACAGCAGAAAAGCAGCAGTGAGCATTTAAATGAAAGTTTTAAACAGATAAAGGAGCAAGAAGACTCTAGAGAATGCTTTTAACTACAAAGAAATCAGTTATATGATACACTCCTTGGCAGGAAGTCAGAACAAACAAACACAAACAAATGCTTAACAAATTGAGAACATTTCAAGGTAATACCTCACACACAGTGAAACTAGCTATAAAAGATTTACAAACAGTGTGACAGTAAAAACTTTATCAGGCCATATGAGCAGACAATTTTAATACAACCATGCAGATTATATTATAGCTATAAAATATAGTAAAAAGTATGCAGCAGACAACAAAAGTTCTATAAATATCTGTAATAAGCAATAACTAATACAAATAAGCAAAAAAAGAGAATACTTAATGTTATACTTCACAGATCAGAGTTTATGCTCAGTGCTCTTCCTCCAATCAGCTCTATGTAAATGCAGGAACATTCACAAGGTAACTTCTTAAATAACAGAAAGTTGAAGCCTGAAACAACTTTAAACAAAAGCTCAAAAGAACCAATGAGGTGCTTACTCCAAGCCATAGCCTAGGTAATCCCAATTAGCAAATGACTATAAACACTTCACTCTCACTGTAATGCAAACTGGCTTTTGCTAAACTAAGATGGCCTGGGACATCTGCTCAGTCACACAGCCTCTGCAAACAAACAACTAGGCCCAGAACACAAGCCTGAATATGGACAATGCTACCTACACTACTTAGGTAGAAAAACACTACTGAAATGATTATCACAGCAGAAAAGCAGCAGTGAGCCTTTAAATGAAAGTTTTAAACATATAAATAAACTCCAGTGCCCTGGATCAACTTATCCACACACCCTCTAGGGGCAACAATATCCTAGATCTAGTCATTACCAACATAAGTGACCGGTGTTCCACACCTGAAGTCAACGCCTCATTGGTCCGATCCAACCATAAGCTAATTACCCTAGATAACCACATCCTGCCCCCACCCCCCATTAAAGAAACCATGGTAAAAAAATTCTCCAAAGCCAACTTCATGCTTCTTAAGATAGAAGTGGAGAAATTCATGACACCCATGCAGATGGACAATACAGTTATGACTACTGAATCCTACACAATTGCACTTTATAAGCACTTACATGAGATGCATGGATCGTGCTATCCCAAAGAGAACCAAGACGCTATCCTCCAAAAAAAGGAAGCCAATCTGGTGGCCCCCCTGCCATAAACAAACTGTACAACAGAAGGAAGAAACTGTTGCAAAAGAGAGTAAAATCCCATGAGTGGAGGAGCTCCCTGGTCAGCCTCAGTAAGAAGCTGCGATTCCTGATAAAATCCTCCAAAGCTAGTTAGGAAAAAAAAAAATCGCCACTGATTCTAAAGACAACCACAAAGCATTATGTAGCTATGTCAAGAATCTCAATGGCAACACTCAGATCTGCTCTGAGTTACAGCAGAATGGCACTAAATATACAGACTCAACTGATATTGCCAACATCCTGGCAGATAGGTTCAGTGCTAACTTTACCCCCCTCTCACCCCCTAAAGAGCCCATCTCTATACCAGAAGAATGCAAATTTCCTGGAATCATGGCTGCACAGGTAAAAACCATACTAACCAAAGCCAAGAACACAGCATCCATGGGACCAGACAACATCCCAAGCTGCATTCTACACGAAGTGCAGAACAAACTGGCACCCCACCTAAGTACCATGTTCAATCATAGCCTCACCTCAGGCTTTGTGTCTGCTGAATGGCGTACAGCAATGGTTATCCCACTCCATAAGGGGGGAGCCACCATGGATCCCGGGAACTACTGCCCCATTAGCCTGATGAGCCTGGTCTGCAAGGACATGGAACATATCATCATGGAACTTATAAACAAAGACATTGGTAATCTCCAAACACTGGACCCCCACCAAGTTCGGGTTTGTAAAAGGCAGATCATGTTTCCTAAACCTGATAGACTTCTTTGAAGCAGTCACTAAAGCCATAGACAAGGGTAAGGTGGTTCACACAGCCTATCTAGATCTTGCCAAGGCTTTTGACACCATCCCCCACTCTGGAATTATAGATAAACTCACGAAACTAAAATCCCTATGTCACAACATGGGTTGCCAACTGGCTCACTGACAGAACCCACACTGTGAAAGTAGCAGACTCCAAATCCGACATCCGACCAGTGACAAGTGGAGTACCACAGGGTTCAGTCCTGGGTCCTCTCCTGTTTGGTATCTACTTCTCTGAAGTACAGGCTAACACAGAAGGTCTTTGGCTAATGAAGTTCGCAGATGACTGCAAACTAGGAGCCATAATAGAAACTCCTAATAATGTGGACATCCTACAAAAGGGCCTCATTGAGACAGATGCTTGGTGTCAAAGCCATGGCCTCAAGCTCAATGCCAAAAAGTGCATTGTCATCCCCTTTGGTAAAAACTCTGTACCCATGAACTACAACATAGGTGGTAATATACTTAACACTGAAAGTGTGATAAGAGACCTTGGGACACAGGTGGACAGTAGTCTCTCCTTTGATAATCACATCGCTACAGTAGTCAGGAAATCCTTCTACGTGGCACACCTCATCACAAAAGGTTTCTCATCCAGAAAAAAAGAGGTCATTGCTCCCCTCTACTCATCACTCATTAGACCCATTATAGAGTACAACACCCCTTTTGGTATGTACCTCACAAGACATCTACAACAACTGGAAAGGCCATAGAAATACCTCACAAAGAGGATTACTGGCCTCAAATAGATGCCCTACGCAGACCGTCTCAAAAAACTCCAGCTTTACTCCGTCGCATATCGGCTACTCATAGGTGATCTCTGCCTAACATACAAAGCTATGTCAAACCCAGAGCTGTTGGACATGCTCCACTTAAAGAAATCCCAATCCGTCTGAGCTTCACGCTCTAGGGACCTAAACCTTGTCACCACAATAAACAGAACATGCCGTAGGGATAGATTCCTGTTCCAGAGACTTCTCTTACTCTGGAATAAACTACCTATCTATATCAAACAAAGCTCCTCATTAGCACTCTTCAAGAAAAATCTTGATGATTGGATGGGAAATAGGAAATTCACCCCGGGGATCACCTCTGTGGCTCTGCTTGACAGTGGCACAGGAAAATAATTTTCTTGGGTGGCAAAAGCCAGGGTACCTTTTTGGCTGGGCTTGTATAGGCCTCAGGGCTGATAGCCTAGTACCTACCTATGATCCTATGAACCTATAAAGGAGCAAGGAGACTCTAGAGAATGCTTTTAACTGCAAACAAATCAGTTATATGATACACGCCTTGGCAGGAAATCAGAACAAACAAACACAAACAGATGTTTAATAAATGGAGAACATTTTCAGTTATCTCACACACAGTGAAACTAGTTAGAAAAGATTTAGAAATAGTGTAACAGTAAAAACCTTATTTATCAGGACATGTGAGGCAGACAATTTTAATACAACCACACAGATTAGTTTATAGCTATAAAATACAGTGCAAGGTATGCAGCAGACAATTAAAGTGCTATAAATATCTATAATAAGCAATAACTAGTAAAAATTTGCAAAAAAGAGGATACTTAATGTTATATATAACAGATCAGAGTTTTGCTCAGTGCCCTTCCTCCCATTAGGTCTGTGTGAAATGGCAGAAAAACTCACAAGGTAACTTCCTAAGTAACAGAAAGGTGAAACCTGAATCAAGTTTTAAAAAAGCTCAAAAGAACCAATGAGGTGCTTACTCCAAGCCGTAGTCCAGGTAACCCCAATCAGCAAATGACCATAAACACTTCACTCTCACTGAAATGCAAAATGGCTTTTACTAAACTAACATGGCCTGGAACATGTGCTTAGACACACAGCCTCTACAAGCAAACAACTAGGCCCAGAACACAAGCCTGAATATGGAGAATGCTACCTACACTACTTAGGTAGAAAAACACTACCTAAATGTTTATCACAGCCGAAATGCAGCAGTGAGCTTTTAAATGAATGTTTTAAAATGATAAAGGAGCAAGGAGACTCTAGAGAATGCCTTTAACTGCAAACAAATCAGTTATATGATACACTCCTTGGCAGGAAATCAGAACAAACAAACACAGACATTTAACAAATGGAGACAATTTCCAGTTAATACCGCATACACAGTGAAACTAGCTAGAAATAATTTACAAACAGTATGACAGTAAAAACCTTATTTATCAGGCCCTGTGAGCAGACAATTTTAATACAACCATACAGATTATATTATAGCTATAAAATATAGTAAACAGTATGCAGCAGACAACAAAAGTTCTATAAATATCTGTAATAAGCAATAACTAATACAAATAAGCAAAAAAGGGAATACTTAATGTTATACTTCACAGATCAGAGTTTATGCTCAGTGCTCTTCCTCCAATCAGCTCTATGTAAATGGCAGAAACATTCACAAGGTAACTTCTTAAATAACAGAAAGTTGAAGCCTGAAAAAACTTTAAACAAAAGCTCAAAAGAACCAATGAGGTGCTTACTCCAAGCCATACCCTAGGTAATCCCAATTAGCAAATGACCACAAACACTTCACTCTCACTGTAATGCAAACTGGCTTTTGCTAAACTAAGATGGCCTGGAACATCTGCTCAGACACACAGCCTCTGCAAACAAACAACTAGGCCCAGAACACAAGCCTGAATATGGACAATGCTACCTACACTACTGAGTAGAAAAACACTACTGAAATGATTATCACAGCAGAAATGCAGCAGTGAGCCTTTAAATGAAAGTTTTAAACAGATAAATAAATTCCAGTGCCCTGGATTAACTTATCCACACACCCTCTAGAGGAAACAATATCCTAGATCTAGTCATTACCAACATGAGTGACAGGTGTTCCACACCTGAAGTCAACACCTCATTGGTCCGATCCAAACATAAGCTAATTACCCTAGATATCCACATCCTGCCCCCACCCCCCATTAATGAAACCATGGTAAAAAATTTCTCCAAAGCCAACTTCATGCTTCTTAAGATAGAAGTGGTGAAATTCATGACACCCATGCAGATGGACAATACAGTTATGACTACTGAATCCTACACAATTGCACTTTATAAGCACTTACATGAGATGCATGGATCGTGCTATCCCAAAGAGAACCAGATGCTATCCTCCAAAAAACGGAAGCCAATCTGGTGACCCCCTGCCATAAACAAACTGTACAACAGAAGGAAGAAACTGTTGCAAAAGAGAGTAAAATCCCACGAGTGGAGGATCTCCCTGGTCAGCCTCAGTAAGAAGCTGCATTTCTTGATAAAATCCTCCAAAGCTAGCTACGAAAAAAAAAAATTGCCACTGATTCTAAAGAGAACCACAAAGCATTGTGTAGCTATGTCAAGAATCTCAATGTCCACACTCAGATCTGCTCTGAGTTACAGCAGAATGGCACTAAATATACAGACTCAACTGATATTGCCAACATACTGGCAGATAGGTTCAGTGCTAACTTTACCCCCCTCTCACCCCCTAAAGAGCCCATCTCTATACCGGAAGAATGCAAATTTCCTGGAATCATGGCTGCACAGGTAAAAACCGTACTAACCAAAGCCAAGAACACAGCATCCATGGGACCAGACAACATCCCAGGCTGCATTCTACACGAAGTGCAGAACAAACTGGCACCCCACCTAAGTACCATGTTCAAGCATAGCCTCACCTCAGGCTTTGTGTCTGCTGAATGGCGCACAGCAACGGTTATCCCACTCCATAAGGGGGGAGCCACCATGGATCCCGGGAACTACTGCCCCATTAGCCTGATGAGCCTGGTCTGCAAGGACATGGAACATATCATCATGGAACTTGTAAACAAAGACTTTGGTAATCTCCAAACACTGGACCCCCACCAAGTTCGGGTTTGTAAATGGCAGATCATGTTTCCTAAATCTGATAGACTTCTTTGAAGCAGTCACTAAAGCCATAGACAAGAGTAAGGTGGTTCACACAGCCTATCTAGATCTTGCCAAGGCTTTTGACACCATCCCCCACTCTGGAATTATAGATAAACTCATGAAACTAGGTATAAATCCCTATGTCACAAGATGGGTTGCCAACTGGCTCACTGACAGAACCCACACTGTGAAAGTAGCAGACTCCAAATCCGACTTCAGACCAGTGAAAAGTGGAGTACCACAGGGTTCAGTCCTGGGTCTTCTCCTGTTTGGTATCTACTTCTCTGAAGTACAGGCTAACACAGAAGGTCTTTGGCTAACGAAGTTCGCAGATGACTGCAAACTAGGAGCCATAATCGAAACTCCTAATAATGTGGACATCCTACAAAAGGGCCTCATTGAGACAGATGCTTGGTGTCAAAGCCATGGCCTCAAGCTCAATGCCAAAAAGTGCATTGTCATCCCCTTTGGTAAAAACTCTGTACCCATGAACTACAACATAGGCGGTAGTATACTTACCACTGAAAGAGTGAAAAGAGACCTTGGGACACAGATGGACAGTAGTCTCTCCTTTGATAATCACATCGCTACAGTAGTCAGGAAATCCTTCTACGTGGCACACCTCATCACAAAAGGTTTCTCATCCAGAAAAAAAGAGGTCATTGCTCCCCTCTACTCATCACTCATTAGACCTATTATAGAGTACAACGCGCCTTTTGGTATGTACCTCACAAGATATCTACAACAACTGGAAAGGCCATAGAAATACCTCACAAAGAGGATTACTGGCCTCAAATAGATGCCCTATGCAGACCATCTCAAAAAACTCCAGCTTTACTCCGTCGCATATCGGCTACTCAGAGGTGATCTCTGCCTAACATACAAAGCTATGTCAAACCCAGAGCTGTTGGGCATGCTCCACTTAAAGAAATCCCAATCCGTCCAAGCTACACGCTCTAGGGACCTAAACCTTGTCATCACAATAAACAGAACATGCCGGAGGTATAGATTCCTGTTCCAGTGACTTCCCTTATCTGGAATAAACTACCTATCTATATCAAACAAAGCTCGTCATTAGCACTCTTCAAGAAAAATTTTGATGATTGGATGGGAAATAGGAAATTCACTCCGGGGATCACCTCTGTGGCTCTGCTTGACAGTGGCACAGGAAAACAATTTTCTTGGGTGGCAAAAGCCAAGGTACCTTTTTGGCTGGGCTTGTATAGGCCTCAGGGCTGATAGCCTAGTACCTATCTATGATCCTATGAACCTATGAACCTATAAAGGAGCAAGGAGACTAGAGAATGCTTTTAACTGCAAACAAATCAGTTATATGATACACGCCTTGGCAGGAAATCAGAACAAACAAACACAAACAGATGTTTAATAAATGGAGAAAACTTTCAGTTATCTCACACACAGTGAAACTAGTTAGAAAAGATTTAGACATAGTGTGACAGAAAAAACGTTATTTATCAGGCCCTGTGAGGCAGACAATTTTAATACAACCACACAGATTAGTTTATAGCTATAAAATACAGTACAAGGTATGCAGCAGACAATTCAAGCGCTATAAATATCTATAATAAGCAATAACTAGTAAAAATTTGCTAAAAGGAGGATACTTAATATTATATATCACAGATCAGAGTTTTGCTCAGTGCCCTTCCTCCCATTAGGTATGTGTGAAATGACAGAAACACTCACAAGGTAACTTCCTAAGTAACAGAAAGGTGAAACCTGAATCAAGTTTTAAAAAAGCTCAAAAGAACCAATGAGGTGCTTACTCCAAGCCGTAGTCCAGGTAACCCCAATCAGCAAATGACCATAAACACTTCACTCTCACTGAAATGCAAAATGGCTTTTAGTAAACTAAGATGGCCTGGAACATGTGCTTAGACACACACCCTCTACAAGCAAACAACTAGGCCCAGAACACAAGCCTGAATATGGAGAATGCTACCTACACTACTTAGGTAGAAAAACACTACCTAAATCTTTATCACAGCCGAAATGCAGCAGTGAGCTTTTAAATGAATGTTTTAAAATGATAAAGGAGAAAGGAGACTCTAGAGAATGCCTTTAACTGCAAACAAATCAGTTATATGATACACTCCTTGGCAGAAAATCAGAACAAACAAACACAGACATTTAACAAATGGAGAGAATTTCCAGTTAATACCGCATACACAGTGAAACTAGCTTGAAAAGATTTCCAAACAGTATGACAGTAAAAATCTTATATATCAGGCCCTGTGAGCAGACAGTTTTAATACAACCATGCAGATTAGTTTATAGCTATAAAATGTAGTACAAAGCATGCAGCGGACAATAAAAGTGCTATAAATATCTGCAATAAGCAAAAACTAGTAAAAATAAGGAAAAAAAGGATACTTTATTTTATATTTCACAGATCAGAGTTTATGCTCAGTGCTCTTCCTCTGATTAGCTCTGTGTAAAATGGCAGAAACACTCACAAGGTAACTTCTTAAGTAACAGAAAGTTGAAACCTGAAGTAACTTTAAAAAAAGCTCAATAGAACCAATAAGGTGGTTACTCCAAGCCGTAGTCCAGGTAACCCCAATCAGCCAATGACCATAAATACTTCACTCTCATTGAAATGCAAAATGGCTTTTGCTAAACTAAGATGGCATGAAACATGTGCTCAGACACACAGCCTTGGCAAACAAACAACTATGCCCAGGACACAAGCATGAATATGGAGAATGCTACCTACTCCACTTGGGTAGAACAACACTACAGAAATGTTTATCACAGCAGAAAAGCAGCAGTGAGCCTTTAAATGAATGTTTTAAACAGATAAAGGAGCAAGGAGACTCTAGAGAATGCTTTTTGCTGCAAACAAATCAGTTATATGATACACTCCTTGGCAGGAAATCAGAACAAACAAACACAAACAGATGTTTAACAAATGGAGATAATTTCCATTTAATACCTCACATGCAGTGAAACTAACTAGAAAAGATTTACAAACAGTGTGACAGTAAAAACCTTATTTATCAAACCCTGTGAGACAGACAATTTTAATACAACCGTGCAGATTAGTGTAAAGCTATAAAATCTAGTAAAAAGTATGCAACAGGCAATAAAAGTACTATAAATATCTGTAATAAGCAATAGCTAGTAAAAATAAGCAAAAAAGAGGATACTTAATGTTATATATCACATATCAAAGTTTTGCTCAGTGCTTTTCCTCTGATTAGCTCTGTGTGAAATGGCAGAAACACTCACAATGTAACTTCAAGTAACAGAAAGTTGAAACCTGAAATAACTTTAAAAAAAAAAAGCTTGAAAGAACCAATGAGGTGGTTACTCCCGTAGTCCAGGTAACCCCAATCAGCAAATGACCATAAATACTTCACTCTCACTAAAATGCAAACTGGCTTTTGCAAAACTAAGATGGTCTGGAACATGTGCTCAGACACACAGCCACTGCATACAAACTACTATGCCCTGGACACAAACCTGAATATGGACAATGCTACCTACACTACTTACGTAGAAAAACACTACAGAAATGTTCATCACAGGAGAAAAGCAGCAGGGAGCCTTTAAATTAATGTTTTAAACAGATAAATGAGCAAGGAGACTCTACAGAATGCTTTTTACTGCAAACAAATCAGTTATATGATACACTCGTTGGCAGAAAATCAGAACAAACAAACACAAGCATATGTTTAACAAATGGAGAATATTTCCAGTTAATACCTCACACACAGTGAAACTAACTAGAAAAGATTTACAAGCAGTGTAACAGTAAAAACCTTATTTATCAGGCCCTATGAGACAGACAATTTAAATACAACCATGCAGATTAGTTTATAGCTATAAAATATATATCAGTTTTGCTCAGTGCCTTCAGCCAATTAGCTCTGTGTGAAATGGAAGAAACACTCACAAGGTAACTTCTTAAGTAACAGAAAGTTGAAACCTGAAACAACTTTTAAAAAAAGCTCGAAGGAACCAATGAGGTGGCTACTCAAAGTGTAGTCCAGGTAACCCCAATCAGCAAATGACCACAAACACTTCACTCTTATTGAAATGCAAAATAGCTTTTGCCAAATGAAGATGGCCTGGAACTTGTGCTCAGACACACAGCCACTGCAAACAAACAACTAGGCCAGAACACAAGCCTGAATATGGAGAATGCTACCTACAGTACTAATGTAGAAAAGCACTACAGAAATGGTTATGACAGCAGAAAAGCAGCAGTGAGCATTTAAATGAAAGTTTTAAACAGATAAAGGAGCAAGAAGTCTCTAGGGAATGCTTTTAACTACAAAGAAATCAGTTATATGATACACTCCTTGGCAGGAAGTCAGAACAAACAAACACAAACAAATGCTTAACAAACTGAGAACATTTCAAGGTAATACCTCACACACAGTGAAACTAGCTATAAAAGATTTACAAACAGTGTGACAGTAAAAACTTTATCAGGCCATATGAGCAGACAATTTTAATACAACCATGCAGATTATTTTATAGCTATAAAATATAATAAAAAGTATGCAGCAGACAACAAAAGTTCTATAAATATCTGTAATAAGTAATAACTAATACAAATAAGCAAAAAAAGAGAATACTTAATGTTATACTTCACAGATCAGAGTTTATGCTCAGTGCTCTTCCTCCAATCAGCTCTATATAAATGGCAGAAACATTCACAAGGTAACTTCTTAAATAACAGAAAGTTGAAGCCTGAAACAACTTTAAACAAAAGCTCAAAAGAACCAATGAGGTGCTTACTCCAAGCCATAGCCTAGGTAATCCCAATTAGCAAATGACTATAAACACTTCACTCTCACTGTAATGCAAACTGGCTTTTGCTAAACTAAGATGGCCTGGAACATCTGCTCAGTCACACAGCCTCTGCAAACAAACAACTAGGCCCAGAACACAAGCCTGAATATGGACAATGCTACCTACACTACTTAGGTAGAAAAACACTACTGAAATGATTATCACAGCTGAAAAGCAGCAGTGAGCCTTTAAATGAAAGTTTTAAACAGATAAATAAACTCCAGTGCCCTGGATCAACTTATCCACACACCCGCTAGGGGCAACAATATCCTAGATCTAGTCATTACCAACATGAGTGACCGGTGTTTCACACCTGAAGTCAATGCCTCATTGGTCCGATCCAACCATAAGCTAATTACCCTAGATATCCACATCCTGCCCCCACCCCCCATTAACGAAACCATGGTAAAAAATTTCTCCAAAGCCAACTTCATGCTTCTTAAGATAGAAGTGGTGAAATTCATGACACCCATGCAGATGGACAATACAGTTATGACTACTGAATCCTACACAATTGCACTTTATAAGCACTTACATGAGATGCATGGATCGTGCTATCCCAAAGAGAACCAAGACGCTATACTCCAAAAAAAGGAAGCCAATCTGGTGGCCCCCTGCCATAAACAAACTGTACAACAGAAGGAAGAAACTGTTGCAAAAGAGAGTAAAATCCCACGAGTGGAGGAGCTCCCTGGTCAGCCTCAGTAAGAAGCTGCGATTCCTGATAAAATCCTCCAAAGCTAGTTACGAAAAAAAAAATCGCCACTGATTCTAAAGACAACCACAAAGCATTATGTAGCTATGTCAAGAATCTCAATGGCAACATTCAGATCTGCTCTGAGTTACAGCAGAATGGCACTAAATATACAGACTCAACTGATATTGCCAACATCCTGGCAGATAGGTTCAGTGCTAACTTTACCCCCCTCTCACCCCCTAAAGAGCCCATCTCTATACCAGAAGAATGCAAATTTCCTGGAATCATGGCTGCACAGGTAAAAACCATACTAACCAAAGCCAAGAACACAGCATCCATGGGACCAGACAACATCCCAAGCTGCATTCTACACGAAGTGCAGAACAAACTGGCACCCTACCTAAGTACCATGTTCAATCATAGCCTCACCTCAGGCTTTGTGTCTGCTGAATGGCGTACAGCAACGGTTATCCCACTCCATAAGGGGGGAGCCATCATGGATCCCAGGAACTACTGTCCCATTAGCCTGATGAGCCTGGTCTGCAAGGACATGGAACATATCATCATGGAACTTATAAACAAAGACATTGGTAATCTCCAAACACTGGACCCCCACCCAGTTCGGGTTTGTAAAAGGCAGATCATGTTTCCTAAATCTGATAGACTTCTTTGAAGCAGTCACTAAAGCCATAGACAAGGGTAAGGTGGTTCACACAGCCTATCTAGATCTTGCCAAGGCTTTTGACACCATCCCCCACTCTGGAATTATAGATAAACTCACGAAACTAAAATCCCTATGTCACAAGATGGGTTGCCAACTGGCTCACTGACAGAACCCACACTGTGAAAGTAGCAGACTCCAAATCCGACATCCGACCAGTGACAAGTGGAGTACCACAGGGTTCAGTCCTGGGTCCTCCCCTGTTTGGTATCTACTTCTCTGAAGTACAGGCTAACACAGAAGGTCTTTGGCTAATGAAGTTCGCAGATGACTGCAAACTAGGAGCCATAATCGAAACTCCTAATAATGTGGACATCCTACAAAAGGGCCTCATTGAGCCAAAAAGTGCATTGTCATCCCCTTTGGTAAAAACTCTGTGCCCATGAACTACAACATAGGCGGTAGTATACTTACCAATGAAAGAGTGAAAAGAGACCTTGGGACACAGATGGACAGTAGTCTCTCCTTTGATAATCACATCGCTACAGTAGTCAGGAAATCCTTCTATGTGGCACACCTCATCACAAAAGGTTTCTCATCCAGAAAAAAAGAGGTCATTGCTCCCCTCTACTCATCACTCATTAGACCTATTATTGAGTACAACACCCCTTTTGGTATGTACCTCACAAGATATCTACAACAACTGGAAAGGCCATAGAAATACCTCACAAAGAGGATTACTGGCCTCAAATAGATGCCCTATGCAGACCGTCTCAAACAACTCCAGCTTTACTCCGTCGCATATCGGCTACTCAGAGGTGATCTCTGCCTAACATACAAAGCTATGTCAAACCCAGAGCTGTTGGGCATGCTCCACTTAAAGAAATCCCAATCCGTCCGAGCTACATGCTCTAGGGACCTAAACCTTGTCACCACAATAAACAGAACATGCTGGAGGGATAGATCCTGTTCCAGAGACTTCCCTTACTCTGGAATAAACTACCTATCTATATCAAACAAAGCTCGTCATTAGCACTCTTCAAGAAAAATTTTGATGATTGGATGGGAAATAGGAAATTCACTCCGGGGATCACCTCTGTGGCTCTGCTTGACAGTGGCACAGGAAAACAATTTTCTTGGGTGGCAAAAGCCAGGGTACCTTTTTGGCTGGGCTTGTATAGGCCTCAGGGCTGATAGCCTAGTACCTATCTATGATCCTATGAACCTATGAACCTATAAAGGAGCAAGGAGACTCTAGAGAATGCTTTTAACTGCAAACAAATCAGTTATATGATACATGCCTTGGCAGGAAATCAGAACAAACAAACACAAACAGATGTTTAATAAATGGAGAAAACTTTCAGTTATCTCACACACAGTGAAACTAGTTAGAAAAGATTTAGAAATAGTGTGTCAGAAAAAACCTTATTTATCAGGACCTGTGAGGCAGACAATTTTAATACAACCACACAGATTAGTTTATAGCTATAAAATACAGTACAAGGTATGCAGCAGACAATTCAAGTGCTATAAATATCTATAATAAGCAATTACTAGTAAAAATTTGCAAAAAAGAGGATACTTAATATTATATATCACAGATCAGAGTTTTGCTCAGTGCCCTTCCTCCCATTAGGTCTGTGTGAAATGACAGAAACACTCACAAGGTAACTTCCTAAGTAACAGAAAGGTGAAACCTGAATCAAGTTTTAAAAACGCTCAAAAGAACCAATGAGGTGCTTACTCCAAGCCGTAGTCCAGGTAACCCCAATCAGCAAATGACTATAAACACTTCATTCTCACTGAAATGCAAAATGGCTTTTACTAAACTAAGATGGCCTGGAACATGTGCTTAGACACACAGCCTCTACAAGCAAACAACTAGGCCCAGAACACAAGCCTGAATATGGAGAATGCTACCTACACTACTTAGGTAGAAAAACACTACCTAAATGTTTATCACAGCCAAAATGCAGCAGTGAGCTTTTAAATGAATGTTTTAAAATGATAAAGGAGCAAGGAGACTCTAGAGAATGCCTTTAACTGCAAACAAATCAGTTATATGATACACTCCTTGGCAGGAAATCAGAACAAACAAACACAGACATTTAACAAATGGAGACAATTTCCAGTTAATACCGCATACACAGTGAAACTAGCTTGAAAAGATTTACAAACAGTATGACAGTAAAAACCTTATTTATCAGGCCCTGTGAGCAGACAGTTTTAATACAACCATGCAGATTAGTTTATAGCTGTAAAATGTAGTACAAAGCATGCAGCGGACAATAAAAGTGCTATAAATATCTGCAATAAGCAAAAACTAGTAAAAATAAGCAAAAAAAGGATACTTTATTTTATATTTCACAGATCAGAGTTTATGCTCAGTGCTCTTCCTCCGATTAGCTCTGTGTGAAATGGCAGAAACACTCACAAGGTAACTTCTTAAGTAACAGAAAGTTGAAACCTGAAGTAACTTTAAAAAAAGCTCAATTGAACCAATAAGGTGGTTACTCCAAGCCGTAGTCCAGGTAACCCCAATCAGCAAATGACCATAAATACTTCACTCTCATTGAAATGCAAAATGGCTTTTGCTAAACTAAGATGGCATGAAACATGTGCTCAGACACACAGCCTCGGCAAACAAACAACTATGCCCAGGACACAAGCCTGAATATGGAGAATGCTACCTACTCCACTTAGGTAGAACAACACTACAGAAATGTTTATCACAGCAGAAAAGCAGCAGTGAGCCTTTAAATGAAAGATTAAAATAGATAAAGGAGCAAGGATAATCTAGAGAATGCTTTTAACTGCAAACAAATCAGTTATATGATACACTCCTTGGCAGGAAGTCAGAACAAACACAAACAGATGTTTAACAAATGGAGAAAAATTTCACTTAATACCTCACACACAGTGAACCTAGCTAGTAAAGATTTACAATGTGACAGTAAAAACCTTATATATCAGTACCCGTGAGGTAGGCCATTTTAATTCAACTGTGCAGATTAGTTTATAGCTATAAAATACAGTAAAAATTATGCAGCAGACAATAAATGTGCTATAAATATCTGTAATATACAATAACTAGTAATAATAAGCAAAAACAGGATACTTAATGTTATATATTACAGATCAGATTTTTTCTCAGTGCCCTTCCTCCAATTAGCTCTGTGTGAAATGGCCTAACATGGAAGGTTTTTTTTTTAATCTCTAACAATAAGGATAACAATATCACAACAAGGCAATAAAAACTGCCCAAAGGTACTAAACAAGATCTGGGGAGTTGGGGATGGAATAAGCCATTATGCGTAGAGGGAGGAGCTAAAGACTTAGATCCTATGTCTTGTGAATGCAGTCGAGCTGGATCCATAACCCATCACTGAGGAAGAATGAGAAAGATAGCATCAGATCAAACAGGTAATCAGATTTAGTTAGGGCACCTGGCGAATTATGTGCTGACAGAATGACAAATTAGGTTCTGAAATTGTGAATGTGTGGCTTATAGAATTCTATCTAAGCATCAGATAGGGACACAGTATAGTGAACATGATGAATTTTGAAAAATTAAAATAATAATTCAAACCGCTGAGTCAAGATCAGGAGAAGAATCACCCTTTCAACCACAGAATTTGACACATATAATCAAAAATTAATCCCACAAATGCACTCCAATATGTAGGAAGATGTAATACCCTAAGCTTTCTTCACATATGACAGTTTTGCTTCATTATACTACATACATAGATGAAGAAGCTTAAATTATCCTGACACATCTAACTGTAAAGCAATTTATTTTTACAGTACAAAGAAATAAGCATACTGAAAAAAGAATTTGACTAGAACTTGCTTGTATTAGAATTGATATATACAGTTCTGCCTTATTATAACTAATGTTTGTTTTGAAAATCATTTGTTTATTTACTTATTTATTTTGCTTGTTTATTTTTGTTTAACGTTAGTGGAGTGGAGCCAGAGCATCTTGACTGTGGCTAGAACATGCCACAGATAAATAAGTTCATAAGTAAGCAAATAAATACATACATATATATGCATTTTTTTACCAAGAAAGTCCAACTATGCCATGAAAAATATCTTTTTAGAAGAGGTCTGGGGAGAAAAATTGCAACATTATCAATGCTAGTTAGAAAAAAGTTCACTGTACGTGCAAAGAACAAAATGTATGTGCTACAATATTAAAATAATTTAGAATATAAATAAATTAGTCAAAGTACAATAAAGGATGGCATTCTAGAAAAATGTATAACACAGTATATAGGATTTACAAAAAATATGTAAAAAAGAGAAAAAGATGAAAAAGTTGGAAAAGTATGACAAAGGTGAAAAAAATAGAGAAGAGAGTTGAAGTATGAGAGAAAGTAGAAAGAAGCATCAAAGAAGGGAAGAGCACAGAGTAAGAGTACTTGAAGAGATGGTATAACTGCAGCACATGCAGAAAGCAGCTGTATACAATTTATACAGACAAATCCCTCTTGACATTTAATGTATGAGGTTAAGGTAAAGGAGGTCAGTAGTCAGAGAATGTTATACGGAGTAACTTGACAGGTGGGGTGACTAATGATGTAGCCAGCTGGTGGGATGAATTCAGAGGATGTTTTTGAAGGCACTTGTTTTTTTCAGTTATCTCAGTGTAAGTGGAATATCATTCCAAAGTTTATGCATGCTGGACTAGAGAGCATCCCCAGAAGTACTGTGAAACTTAAGCTGACACAATAGGCGTTTACCAGGGAGTACAGTTGGCAGGTGGCAGAGTGCAACTGGAATAGTAATGTTAATGATGCGTGGGCATCTGGAGCACTGGAAAGTGATGATGTGGGCAATATTTTTAGCTGGGCATAGTTTGGGTAGTTAGGATGTTCCAGCCAACTGAGCATCTTAAGTGCAATGCAAGGATGAGCTTTGTTGGATGCTGCAGTAAACTTAGCAAATTTATTCTACCACTGCTGCAGCCTGTGCAGTTGTGTGCATTGGCAGTCAGTGAACATTGGAGATCTACAGAGTATGGGATACTAACATTTAAAGTGTTGTTTAAAGACATTGTTAATACTTAGTCAAATTTAAGCAGCTTTCAGTGGTAACTCCTAGTAGCTTGGTGCTCAGAATTATACCAACTGTTAAGTTTTGAAAGGATGTTATAGTTGAGGTTGGAAATAAGAATTGTGATAGTAAGAGCATTATTTTTGTCATTTTAGGACAGAGATTTAGATCTGAGTCTTGCAATCAATTTTCTACAAATGAGTAGGGTTTCTGTGTGTTGCGTAATGGAGTTCTTGTAAGGAGAGAGCTGGACAACTATGTCTATGCATCTAGTACTGATACTAAATAACTGTGGTAGGGCCACAGGCAGTATGTAACTCACTGATGAAAGTTAAACAATAGTACTCTGTATGAATGCATGTGGGACACCAATGTTAAGAGGCAGGAAAACAGACTAGTCTGTCCCTTAAAGCACTGAGAAAGGGTTCTAAGAGAGCTTGTAAACAGCTTATTATTAGTGATTGACAGGTTTAGGTCATCCGGAATATGAAGCAGTTTTGGGTGTGAGACTGTGTCAAGTGACTTGCAGGGATCAAGGAAGGTTGGGGAGACGATCTGGATGCTGATATTATGAAGACTGATTGTTTTTAAAATAGCAGTGGTGTTGTGTTCTGGTTTGGGTGGAAACTATGATGTGCTGGACCTAAATGATTTTGTGCATTTTTGTGGATTAGTTAGGAGTGTATGCATCTTTCATGCATTTTAAATGGAGGTGTTAAAATAGCAGTAGATTTATCATTCTTCAGCTCCACTGAGCTACTTACTTTATGTAGAAGAATTATCAGATTTGTTTCCAAGTATTAGGGAAATGGGATCAGTTTATACACCTACTAGTAAGAATAGGGATGGGATATGCTAGGATATCTGCAGCTAGTTTAATGTATTCATCTGGAGGATTATCAGCTGTTAGGATAGTTTGTTTGCATTAATGATGCTGTTTGTATCACTGTAGTAAAGGTGCAGGTTTAATTGAGAAGGTCTACTACTTTGTATTAGTACTGGGTGGTTGTAAGAAAGTGCTGCAAGCTGAGATATTAAGAAGAGAGGTTGCTGCACTGATGAAATGGGTATTTCTAAAAAAATAGCTACTGCAAATTACATTTCATTAAGTAATGGGTTTAGTTAGGATGCCATGCCAGAGTTCAAGAAGTTGTTAACAGGTTCATAGGTTCATAGAAAAGTATTAGGCCATCGGCCTTTGTGGGCCATTTTAAGCTTAGCCAAGTTCCCTATTTGTACACAAAATAATCTTATTGGGATATAGAGTGGCATTACCCATCCCATGGTCAATAATTATATATTACCCCTAATAAGAATAACTTAGTTCATACCGTATGTGATGTCCCCATGCTGGGCCAGTAATCAAGGAGTCTGAGTCCTCACCACTGATACTGGAGAGGGTCATTCACTTGGAATACAAATGGATACACTCAGGGTTTCCAGATGCAGACCTCTCTGCATCAAGCAGAATTTCCCTTAAGAGCACTCAGAGAACATGTTTAGTCCAGGGTCTGGTTCCTCTCTATATCTGTCTAGATTCCCCAGTAAGTTCCCCACTGGCACAGCTTAGAGTGGAGTCTTTAGCTGGGGTTCCAAGCTAAGTCCTCCCACACCTTCTCTGTTTCTCTGTAAAACGAGTGCTTTGTGTCTGCGCTCCAAGCATCTGACACACACATTCTATGAGATTTGATTTACAAGCACACACACACACACACACACACACACACACACACACACACACACACACACACACACACACACACACACACACACTTACAACTGGGAAAGGCTGGCACAGGTCCATCTGCTGTGCCCCCTTCTGCCCAAACTATAAGGTAGTTATCACTGCCAGCAGATCCCCTGCTAGATACTTTAAGGCTCTTACAAGGGTACCCAATTATACTGAGTGAAATTAATATTAATACAAATGGTATTGTTGACCAAACAGCAAGGCTCTTAGGATTGGCCAGAGTTATCACTAAATAAATATGTGCAAATACTCTCAAAACTTCAATAATTTATATAAAGGACTAGACACAATAAAAAATATGTGTAAATACTCTCAAAACTTAAATATTTTCTAAAATGGACCAGCCACAATGAAAAGTTTAAATATATTTAATAATAAATAAGGAAATAACATGAAAATGCAAAATATCTATTTATAGTAAACACCAGAGTTTCAGTCACAGGGAATATTAAAAACAACAAGGATGGAAAGTTTCACACAGCTATAGAAAAACAATATTTAGCTATCTCACTATCTATTCCTGATAGACTAAAAATAATTACTGTTCCTACTTACTGAAGGCAAGATGGGTGAATGGTCCTTGTTGCTAGATCCAAGACAAAATACAAAATGCTCCTGAGACTTCAGTCTCCTCTAATATTAAAGCATTATCTCTGTACAGAATATCACACACATATGGTCATCTAACTCGGTTTTCCCCACTATCCCCATATCCAGACGCTACCAGGGTTTAGTACCTATGTGCTACAGTACACACAGATAGAACATTGCTCAGATGTGGTGCAGCTGCTGGAAGTCATGAAACCATAAAACCATTTCACTCTTCCTATAGGCGCTACAACCTGTTCTCTAGCACATACATTGAGTCTCTGGCTCCATTCAAAAGTGTGAGATAACATCTTTGTGGCTTAACCCATAAAGTAATTTAATTTCAAGAATATTTTGCAAAGTTGTATGGATTAAGATTAACCTCTTCACTTCCTGTATATGCTGTTACAATTTATACATTTAAACAGTTACAGTAATGCATGTACATCTATTTTCCTTCCAGCAGGGCACATTGTTGATACAGTTTAACATTAGCAAACCTCACAAATACATTTTCAGCACAAGTGTCTGTAGAAATCAGTTTAATATACAAATGAAATATAATTCTTTACAAAATTCCAGCTAGCTGTGCTGGCATATGTTATAAATCCAGTGGGACCCACGCATCTGAAAAAGGATTTAGATGCTGCCTTTGTCCATTAGTAGTATAGGGGGCATTCATGGGGTAGATTTTCAGTTTCCCATCCAGAGATTTAAGTTGTGCCTAAAAATGGACAGGGATGAACTTTGTTTTATATGCATGGGGAGTCTGTTCCTCAGCACTGGTATAATTTGTGAAAAACACCCTTCCCTCCAAACCATTCTGTTGATGTTGCAGAAGAGGTTTATAGCCTTAGACTGAGCATTTCTGGTACAATCTGACCTGCTTATGTGCAGTAAATCCATTAGTAATGGGTCAGAGGATGTCTTGTATGCCACACACAGGTTACCTCTTAGCAGTCTGTAGGATACTGAGTACAGTGACTATTCTTTGACTCATACCATGTAGGACATGTTGTTTAGACCTTGTATCCTTTTAGTAGGGTATTTATGTAGATGTTCCTGTTGTTGCATGTATTTGGACAGATACATGCCAAAGGGGGCATTGTATTCAATGCCTGGCCTAATGAGGGCTGAGTAAAAGGGGGCAATGGCATTCCTAGATGTAGACACAGTCCTTTTGTTTATAAGCTGTGCAATATAATAAGCCTTTCTTACAACAATAGACACATGTTGGTCAAAGGTTAGGTCACTGTCTGCATACATTCTCCAATGCCAAACAACTGGGTCAACTCTTAGGAGCATATTGTCAGTGTGGTAGTTGCCTGGGGTAGATGCCTTCCCAAAGGATACAGTAATGCACTTTTTTGGCATTTAGTTTCAGACCATGATTTTGACAGCAGTTATTTATTTGAGACAAGCCTTCCTGCAGGATGATTTTTACATTGGGAATGTTGTCCTTGTTTCATTGCCTAAAAAAGGAACTAAGGGGGTGGCAAGAGACTTTGCAAGAATCTGAAATCCCAGGGGTGACAGATGAAGGCCATCTCTGGCAAAACATCAATCTATCGATCATGTCATCACAGGCTGACAGAAACTGGATCCCCTTAGAATGACACCAGAAACTAAGCCAATTATTGTAGTCAATAATTTTCTGTTTATATTGTGGTATCATCCCAGGTGAGAGTAATATGTTGCTCAGGGCTAGGAATCTAGCTGGCTGTGGCACATAATCAGAGAGCACAATCATGTCTCTCTTCATGTAGTCCAGCCATGTATGTCTCAAATCGTTCACACCAACATGTACTATGACCGAATCATAACAGCATTTGTTGTTGAGACACTTGAATGCCTGTGTGATCTGATGAATCCTGGCACCAGAAAGACATATGACCATGACTTTCTCCTTGTTCAGCCTTGTGAGGGGGACGTCTGTGTATCTCACTATAGATTCTCCTATGAGTAAGGTATTTCGAGTAGATGTGTGTTGCCTTATGGGCTTTGATGGTGAGACACTTGTGCTTGTGTCATTATGTGTATTGTGTGTTTTGGATGTTATGGTTGGTTAGGTATGTATGTGTTTTGGAGGTCTCTGGTGTTTAGGTAAATTTTTTGTGAGTACCTCCGCATACGGTGATCTATGTGTATGCTGTGTGTCATGAGTAGGAGTTATGGTAGGTGGTCTGACAACCCACTCTGTATTGCTATCTATTGCATGAGAGAGCTGTGGTTCCAGATTCATAATATGGGTGCATCTCTCACAAATGGTACAAGAATGATTTAGAAGTAGGGAGTTGTCAGTGTACATGAAGCAGTTCTACACTGTCTCAGTAAACCCATGTCAACCAGGCTGGTAGGATAAAAGGAGGGAAACCGACAGTTCATGGTCCTAGGAATAATCTTGGTCTGGCTATAACAGTCAAAAAGGGAATACAGCAGGGGCAGGTATTAGTAGGTTTGGGCATGAAGAGCTCTGGTTTAGGTAATATTTGTAAGGCTAGAGAGCAGGCGTCTGTAACTGGCAATCCCTCTGTGCAGTAGTGAGCAATGCTGTGTGATGCGCAAACAGGCTCAAGCAAGTGCAAACCGGTTCAAACAGAGGCTTATTGCTCCCCCAGGATATTTTATGAGCGCAGGAATATGAAACTAACTGCCTTATTAGATTAGGAAAGCAGCCACACTTTTATCAGATCAAACCTCACATGGCCTTCCTGAAAACATTGGAGGGGATAAATGTATCTCCAAACACCATCATACTAGGTGACTTCAACTACCCTAATATAGACTGGGAACACTACTCAAGCCCGAACACTCTAACCCAAAGATTCCTGGAGTTCATAAACTCAAATGCCATGGAACAACTAGTCACCATCCCCACAAGAGGAGAAAACATACTTGATCTCATCATCACGAACATGGGATCAAAATGTTCAACACCGGAAGTATACCCCTCACTGGTGAGATCAGATCATAAACTAATCTCGCTGGAGGTCCTCATCCCGCCCCCACCTGAAACAAAAAAGACCACAGTGAAAAACTTCTCAAAAGCCGATTTCACACTTCTAAAAACTAGTGTGGTCTCCTTTAAGGCCCCTGAGCCAGTGGTAAACATTACTCAAACCGCTGAATCACTTACAAATGCCTTCTACCAGCACCTACAGGACTGCATGGATCAGGCAATCCCAAACAAAACTATAACTCTCTGTACCAAAGGCAAGCGTCCAGTCTGGTGGACCCCAGCCATAAACAAGCTCTACAACAAAAGGAGGAAGCTACTACAAGATAGATCAAAATCCTTGAAAGGTAAGACACCTTTGATCATTATAAGTAAAAAACTAAGAGCTCTCATAAAATCATCCAAGGCAAATTTTGAGAGAAAAATCGTCAAGGACTCTAAAGACAATCATAAGGCCTTCTTTAGCTATGTTAGAAACCTAGGAGGAAACTCCCAGATATGCTCAGAATTAGTTCAAAATGATGTGAAAATTACTGAACCTACACACATTGCCAACATACTGGCTGACAGGTTCAGTGCAAACTTCTCCCCAAAAGGAGAGATATCTATTCCAGAGGATTGTAGCCCCCCAAACATCTCCAATGCCCAGGTGAGAACTGCCCTCACTAAGGCAAAAAACACAGCATCCATGGGACCGGATGGTGTCCCCGGCTGTGTGCTTCACAAACTCAATGAGGAATTAAACCCACAGTTAGGACAGCTGTTTAATCTTAGCCTCACCTCAGGATACGTACCCAAGGAGTGGCGCACGGCGACTGTGGTCCCACTTCATAAGGGCGGTGCCTCCACAGACCCTGGAAATTACCGCCCCATTAGCTTGACAAGCCTTATCTGCAAAGCCATGGAGAGGATCATAATGGAACTCATAAATAAAGACGTAGGGAACTTGCAGACTTTGGATCCAACCCAGTTTGGCTTTGTCAAAGGCAGATCCTGCCTCTTAAACTTGTTTGACTTTTTCGAGACAGTCACCAAGGCCATTGATGAGGAAAGGCAGTCCATACAGCCTACCTCGACCTGGCAAAGGCCTTCGACACAATACCCCACTCAGGTATCATCGAAAAACTCATCAGCTTAAATGTAAACCCATACATCACAAGATGGGTTGCAAACTGGCTAAGTGACAGAACCCACAGGGTCAGAGTTGCTGGAGCCATGTCAGACTCAAAGCCTGTCACAAGTGGTGTCCCACAGGGCTCAGTCCTGGGTCCACTCTTGTTCGGCATCTACTTTTCTGAAGTACAAGCAAACACAGGAGGGTTATGGCTGACAAAGTTTGCAGATGACTGCAAACTGGGCCATAGTCGAAAACACATCTGACACAGATATCCTCCAGAAGGGCCTCACAGAAATGGATAACTGGTGCCAGAGCCATGGCCTGAAGTTAAACGCCAAAAATGCATAGTCATACCCTTCGGGAAAAACAAGGTTACCCCTAGCTACCATATAGGTGGCAATCCACTGAGCACAGAAAAAGTCATCAGGGATCTGGGGACCCAGGTTGACAGTAGCCTTTCGTTTGACACTCATGTTGCTAAAGTAGTTAGGAAAACCTTCTATATCGCCCACCTGATCATGAAGGGATTCACATCTAGATCAAGGGAGGTCATCCTGCCCTGCGTACTCATCACACATTAGATCTATGATTGATTACAATGCCCGTTCGAATGTATCTGACCAGACACCTGCTGCAGCTTGAAAGGCCCCAAAAGTTCCTCACCAAAAGGATAAAGGGTCTCAAAAATATGTCTTATGCTGCACGACTGAAAGAACTCCAGCTCTATTCAGTCTCATACCGCTTGCTCAGAGGTGACCTGTGCCTGACATATAAGGCCATGTCAAACCCAGATTTGATGAATATGCTTCACCTCAAAAATCTAGATCCCTCAGAACCACAAGGGCGGAGACTTAAACCTTGACACGGTTATAAATAGAATGTGCTGGAGGGACAGATTCATCACCCAGAGACTCCCTATGCTGTGGAACAAAATCCCGGTACATGTGAGGCAGAGCACCTCGCTGGCCTTGTTCAAGAGGAATCTTGACCAATGGATGGGAGATCGCAGATATACCCCAGGGATTACTTCAGTGTCACTGCTTGACAGAGGCACAGCAAAATGATAGGCATAGTTTTTATTCAAACTAAAGGGGTGGCGAAAGCCACATAACTATGGGCTAGGCTTATAAATGCCCTTGGGCAGATAGCCTAGTATGAACCTATGAACCTATGAACCTATAAACCAAACTTGATTACTTATCCTGACCTCTGACCAATGTCTGGAGTTTGCATGTTCTCCCTGTGTCTCTTTGGGGTTCTTCCCACTTCCAAAAAACATGCTGAGTTTTTCCATCTCAAACTCACCTAAGAATGGAGCTATAGAGAGTAGCACAGAATCTAGATGGCACCCTAAAGGAGGAAGAGTTGTATATACCAACCACTTTGGGCATCTACTGTGTTGCTCAGTTTTTTATTTTTATTTTATTTATTTAACATTTGTTAACCAGGAAGTCCAACTTGGAACAAAGCCAATTTTCAGCAGAGGCCAAGGGAGAAATGCTCCAGATGCATGTCTTTGAAAGTGGGAGGAAACTGGATCACCCAGAGGAAATGCACATGAATGCAGGGAGGACATACAGACTCCACACAGAAGGAACCCCGGCTGAGAAACGAACTGGAGAACCTCTTGCTGTGAGGTGACAATGTTACAGCTGCACCACTGCATCAAAGATAGGAAAACACAGATCACAGACTGTGTACTGTGGCAGGGCTAGCAACTCAGTGGTTTAAAATATGGCTCTATGTGATTTGGTCATGCTGGGTAATGTTGCTCAAATGGGCATGAGTATTTACAGGTGATAAGTGGGTTGAGAACCTACTCCCACCTACACCAGAGACCCATGCTAATGATGGGAGGGGGTGTATATTCCCCATTTGAGACAATGTGTGCCTACCATAAAGCCCAGTAGCCCTGGATTAGTAAGCTACTGGCTGGCCAGTGTCCAGTTATCCATATTAGGTTACCTGGGATAGCTGTGTTGAGCAAAACATGGACGTAAAACCATTCAACCTGCCAAACACAAGCTAAGAATTGATACACTCAGTAAACTGACATAACGAGGCTTGGAAGTGGATTATATGATGGTAAGGAGGAGGCTGAATGTCCTCTGTATTTAGGGGACAAGATGGAAGGGCAGTGCAGCAAAGCCACTTGGCTTGGTATCCAGAATCTACTACTCAGCAAAAGGACAGTCTACAAAAGGTGTGAGATGTTGTGAGGGAGAGACTTCAGAAGACAGTGAGGAATGTTATCAGAATTAGTGACAGACTCATGGCAATCAGACTCCAGTGTAATGTTACAGCAGTATTCATAATATCAGCCTATGACCCACAGTAGGGTTGTGATAGTGAGGAAAAGAGTACATACAGACAGCAGTTGCATGACCTACTAGATAAAGCAGGACAACATGAATTTGTGTTGATAATGGGTGACTTGAATGCACATATCAGGAGAGACAAAACAGGATATGAAGACGTCCTGGGACCACATGGGTAGGGCAATAGTAATAAAAAAAGGAAAGGCCATTTTAGACTTCTGTCTGGCAAATGGCTTGATGGTTGCCAACACATGGTTCAGAAAGAGAGACGCTCACAAGATCACATACAAGAGTGGCCAACATGTAACTCAGGTAGACACTACTATTAAGGAAAGGGCACTGGCATAGAATCAGTGATTGTAAAGTCATCCCCAGTGAAACAGTCAACCCACAGCTTAAACCACTGGTTGCCATAATCAGCTGCAAGCAATAGTCAGAGAAGGCTCTAAGGTCAACAGAGACCAGGCTAAAGACTTGGAGGTTGACTGGAGAGAAAGCACAACTGTTCAAGGAATTACTCAGGGTTCTAGTACCTCGAGAAGAACATGAAATAGGTGGAGTTGAAGAAGAAAGGCAGCGCCTCAAAACAGCATGTGTAAGAACCACAGAACAGATATGCAGTCCAGACAGATATGGAAATAAGCTACATAATTAATGTAGTGTAATGCAGAAGTCGAGAAAGTCATCAAAAGAAAGAATGAGTGCAGGAAAAATTTAGATTTAGAAAAGACAGACCAGGCTAGGAAGGAATACTGGATGGTTAACAAAGAGGCTAAGAGAGGAGTTACAACTGCAAAGAGCAAGGCATCAGAGGTACTCAACCAGCTTCTGGAAAGTGACTCAGTGGATGGCACAAAGAAACTCTATCAGGTTGCAAGGCAAAGACAGAAAGATAAAGAAGATAGTCAGACAATCTTCATAAGGGATGCCAGGAACAACCTGCTCACCAGTCCACAGGATGTCAATGACAGATGAAAAGAGTACTTCCAGCAGCTTCTGAATGATGAAAACCCCAAAGAAACTGCAGTACACCAGACACAGCCTAAGTTGAAAGAAGGGGGGAGCCCACCATAGAAGAAGTAAGAAAAACACTAAGGAAAATGAAGTCAGGGAAAGCAGCAGGCTCAGGTGAGTCTATATTAGAACACTGAATAGTCTAAATATTGAACGGCCTAAAAGCCAAAAATGCTGGATTTTGAACTCGCTATTCTGGGGGGTTGTGCCCCCCATACCCCCTGCTAATTATATATACCAACTGTGAGATCACACTATAATGAGGAAAGTGCAAATATTCTGATCTTCTTTGTGCTGCAATCTCATTATAGCAGTTCGCTGAATGGCATTTTCACTGTAAAATGCTGTTCGCTGAACTGACTGTTCGATTATGTAATATAGACCTGGCTCAGATGAAGTCACAGTAGATATGATCAAGATGTTGGGTGAGATAGGGGAGAATGCTTCCTGATAGTACTCATAGCAATATGGAGAAAAAAGGCATATGCCAGTTGAGTGGAGAATAAGCATACTAGTGCCAGTGTTTAAGAACAAAGGTGACATTCACAAATATGGGCAGTATAGCTGTATCATACTACTATCGCACTGCATGAAAGTTCTCGAGAGGGTGATTAATAAATGAATATGCAGAGTAGTAGAAAGTAAGATGGGAAATGAGCAGTTCAGATTCAGATCAGGATGCAGCACAACCTGATGTTTACAGTGAGACAGGTACTTGAAGAGATGCTAGAAATGAGGAAAGAGTCCAATTGGGCATCCCTAGACAAGTTCCCAAGAAAGCTAATTTAGGCAGTCCTGTGATGGTTTGAAGTCCCTGAAACATTAGTAGAACTAGTGCATGCTATGTACAAGGACCCAATGCCTCAAGTACGAAAAGTGCTCATGCTCAGTCTTACAGACGGGTTCTCAGTGGGAGTGAGTGTGCATCAGATTTCGTCTCTGAGCCCATTGCTGTTCATACTAGTGATGGACTATATAAGGAAACAAGTCTGAGGGGACAGATCAACAAAGTTGCTGTATGTAGACGATATGGCATTACAGGCAGACTCTAACCAAAAACTTCAGCAAAGGGTAGGGGAATGAAATGCAAAGCTGAAGACACATATAATGAAAATGAATACAAATAAGACAGTTGTAATGGCAACAAATGGGGGAATCAGAAGAAGCTGAAAAGTGAGATAGAAAGGAAAATAGTGGAACAGGTTAAAAGCTTCAAGTATCTGGGAGGGGTGGTTGAGGAGAAGGGAAGTCTGAATGAGGAGGTCAAAGCTAGAATCAAAGGGGCTACAGCCAGGTTGCACAGAATTTCAGGGGTATTGTATGACAGAAGGATGTCAAAGAAGCTTAAAAGTAAGGTGTACAAAACAGTGGTGCGACTAATACTACTGTATGGTATAGAAACCAGAGCAGTAAAGGCAGATCAGTTGAAGAAGTTAGAGGTGATCATGACGAAGTGCCTAATACAGGTGGTAGGATGCACTCTGTGGAACAGCTGAAGGAATGAGGTAATCAAAGCAAAAGCCAAAGTAGCTCCAATTGTAAACAAGGTCAAAGAGAACAGATTACGCTGGTCTAGGAGCATGTGCAGGAAAGCAGAAGACAATGTGGTGAAGAAGATTTGAGACAGACAGGAAGAAGGCAAGAGGAAACAAGGGTGCCCAGCAAAGAGGTGGATGGATTGTCTGAGAGAAGAACTGCAACAGTCAAGCATGACTGTTGATGAAGGTAAGAGAGTGGCATTGGATAGGGAGAGATGGTGACAAGTGACACGAAACCCCAACCCCGTGTAGAAAATGGGAAAATGGGGTTGATGATGATGGTGATGTCTGTGCACTGCTGAACCTTAAGGCTACATTTGTTTGTTTAGCAGCACTCAAACTTGTTCTTTCCTAATTTTTCTGCCACTTAACAGCATTTTACATTCTGCATTTTAATTTAGTTTTCTTTGTATCCTTTGTGTTTTAAACCTGCCATGTGCAGTATAGCACTTTACACATTCCTCTGAAATATAATACAAAACCTCTTGAACATATATTCTATTCTGGGCCATGCAGAATATCTCAAGATACCATCATAATTCGCAATATAAATATAAACTGGGTGAACTCAAAACAACAATAAGAAAAATGAACACTCATGAAACTTCATAACTTCCTAAAATTCATTCCCCTACCAGGTTTAATAAGGCTACAAAAACCTCATCAGTCATTGACTTCAACCCTTCCACCCCAAAAAAATCTTAAAAGGAAGTACTCTTCCTAATGCTATAAGTAATCATCACCCCACTTATGCTATCAGAAATTATGCAAAGAATCCTGTCTCCCATACTCAGAAACTGGTTCAAAGATCTCTTCCAGTTCAGTCCCAAAACATTCATTATATGCTGCAGTAGTGCTAGTAAGGTTGCTCCCAGGATAAAGCAACTTAAACTTTCAGCATTTTTTTCTATGTCCTGAATTCTCAAGTACCACTTAGAAGGAAACTCATAAAGTTAAACACAGCCCCTTTAGCTTATCTAGGCCACAAAGCAGTATATATAAAATAAAATAATACCTGGAAGTGGTGGCTTATGTTTAGAACAATATCTCACTACCAGAAACAGGACTCTTCAAAAGCAAGTCAAAACTCTAGCAAACAGGGATAAAAGAAGATATTATTACACAATGCAGAACACTTAAAAAACCCTAAAACATTCTGGATTACCATTAAAGACTAATGGCGAAGTTATTTCAACAAAGAGATCAGTCTCCATTGGAATTTCCTAGGTTCCTAGGCACCTCTCCTGTTTGGCATCTACTTTTCTGAAGTAAAAGCCAATGCCAAAAGGGCTCTTGGTGACTAAGTTTGCAGATGACTGTAAGCTAGGAGCAAACATAGAATCCCAAAATGACTTAGCCATTACATAAACATGGCTTTTAACTTCAGGACACTGCTAATGGATATCGCAAAGTGTCAGATATGCGAGGGATTTTATATAGGTAAGACTATTAGGACCATGAGAAAAAGGATTTATCAGCATCAATATTGTATTAAAAAAGGTGATGATAAAAATGCATTATATGAACATATGAAGGAATGCACAACACATTATTTTAAATTTATTGTTATCGATCATGTAGAAATGGGACCTAGAGGGGGACCTCCAATTTAGTTCTGGAATACAAATAAATGAAGTGGCAGCATACCTCTCAACCATACAAAATTCCTCGGTAAATACTGGTTCTGAGGGCAAATTATTGGGGTGCCATGAATTCCTGCATGGCCCCTTTAATTTCCGAATTTCTTTTTTTTTTTTAATGAATTTGTTTCTGACGTCATCATGTGCAGAGCATGCATGATGACGTCAGAATGCCGAGACATTTTTTAAATTAACTTGCTGCAGAATCAAGTCTCGGACCAGATCACAAACTCGGCGTGTTTTACTTAGGAATTAGGTGATGGATCAAGCAGGGCACAGCAGCACATCTTTCTAATCTTCCTCTGTTTTATTTAGAATCAAGCAGGTCACAACAGCACACATCTTTCTTATCTTCCTTTCTCCAGGTATGAGTGCAGAGCGAGAGAAACCTCTGTCTCTTATGTGCACAGTGCAAGAGAAATGACACATTTGTATTTAATTTTCTGTAAATGGGTTACGGACGTCTGCATTTGAACTCTCTGCATTGTCTTTCTTTCTCCAGTGTGAGAGAAGAGAAATGGCGGGTACATGCTTAACTTTAAACACGAACAGCAGACTGCATTTGTAAGCTGAATGTTAAACTCTGCAGAAACGGCACATAGTATACATACTTAATGGCAGTCTTTCTTTCTCTAGTGCAAGTGAGCATAAGCTGAAACGAGAACTCTAATGTGAGTGTAAGCTGAAATAGAAAGAAAGACAATGCAGAGAGTTCAAATGCAGACATCTGTAACCCATTTACAGAAAATTAAATACAAATGTGCCATTTCTCTTGCACTGTGCACATAAGAGACAGAAGTTTCTCTAGCTCTGCACTCATACCTGGAGGAAGGAAGATTAGAAAGATGTGCTGCTGTGCCCTGCTTGATCCACCACCTAATTCCTAAGTAAAACACGTCAAGTTTGTGGACTGGTCCGAGACTTGATTCTGCAGCAAGTTAATTTAAAAAATGTCTCAACATTCTGACATCATCACCCATGGCCTGCACGTGATGATGTCAGGAACAAATTCTTAAAAAAAAAAAAAAAAACAGAAAATTCATGCTGTGGCTAGAACTGTAAATTTAAGCCATGGTGGTGCAGCGGTAGCATTGTTGCCTCACAGCAAGAGGTTCTCACGTTCCATTCTCAGCGTGAGTGCTTTCTGTGTGGAGCTTGCATGTTCTCCCCACGGTCAAGTGGTGTTCAAAAGATATGCGTAGAATGGGCGTGCCTTCATTGAAGGTTGGGCATTGAGCTGGCAACTCGGCACTCATAAAAATCTACTGCCAATAATTAGTGGACCAGAGTTCTGCTGTGGCAACCCCTAACTGGGAAAAGCCGAAAGAAGAACTATTAGGGGCTAGTACTTAATTTTCTGTAAACAGCAATCTGCATTTCTAAGAAGAAATGGCACATACTTAATGGCAGTCTGCATTTGTAGACAGAAATGGCACATACTTGATGGCAAGCCAAATACTCAGCGACTGATGAAAAATGAAAAGGTTTTTCTGAGGAAGTTCACGACAAAATTAAAGTGGAAGAAAGCGCTAAAAACTATTTGGCTGTGTGGTCACTTTCATTTTTCATCAGTCGCTGAGTATTTGGCTTGTTTAGAAGTTATTTTGGGTCACCGAAGCTGTTTCCAGTTTGTTTTTTACATACTTGATGGCAGTCTTTTCTCCAGTGTGAGTGTGGCTAGAACTCTGCATTCGGTGATTATTAGAGGGGTGGGGATGTATTTGTAAGCTGAAACTCTACAGAAATGGCACACACTTAATGGCTGTGTGTGTGTGTGTGTGTGTGTGTGTGTGTGTGTGTGTGTGTGTGTGTGTGTGTGTGTGTGTGTGTGTGTGAAATCCCCAAGTTAGGAGTAACTGGTGGTTAGAGTTACTCAGACTCAAACCCTGTACCTTAGTTAAAAGGAACAAAAGCTTAAATTCTCTACCCATACCACCACCATTTGTGATTCAAGAAGTTAAGTCGTTAGTTCTCAGAATGTCTGGAATGTTTTTGGCTCATACTTGTGGTCTGTTCTTCTTAAAATATGTGGTTTTCTGTCAAATTAGTGAGAACTGAATTCAGTAAATAATGATAGCCATTTAAGTTTCAGTCATCCCATCTTTCAGAAAATGCATTGTAACACAAGCATTTTATTCTAGCAACTTTTCTAATATTATATAAGCAATGTTTAAAATGTATTCCTGGTTTTGGGCTTTTGTCCCCCCCCCCAATAAATGTTGGCTTTTTCCAGATTTATTGTACTGCATAGTTCTTCAGGAGGAGAGAAGCTTAGTACTGCTTATGCCAAGTCTGTTCATGTTTGTTGTTAGTAGCACAACAGGTAGAATGATTGCTTTTGATGCAGAAGGCTGTGGGTTCTACTCCCACAGTATGCAGATAAATTGCTGATACTCTTCTATGTTGTACTTTTAAAGGGGGTGGATGCTGCAGTCCTGAGAATGTCCTCTTTGGTAGAGATACCTCGTAACTATGAACCTGTTATTGGCATGCCATCCATTCCCTATTGCAATATTACTAGCTTATCATTTTTTAATGTACAATAGGCAATTTATTCCTCAAGGGCAACAGGCACTTTATTTGTAGATGAAACAATGAACTGTAAAGTTGTTTGCTAGCAGCAACCTCTTCATTAGTTACAGATCTCTTTAATGTAGACTTATTTAGATGACGTTTACTTCTGCAGAGAGTGTGCATATTTACTCATACTGGCAGACTGTAGAAGTTTGAGTAGACTTTTTTATGATGGAAATGTTCTGAACTGGGCAGATTTGTCATTACTGGTTCATGCATTTTGTTTAATTACTTACTGGAAACAATGTTCAAAACAATAAATTTAAAGCTCGCTCTAACAAGTGTGCTGAATTATACAAGGAATATAATTTAATACAGTTGGGAAGGTGTATCAAAGAACACATGTATGTTTGCTGTGCAAGGGGCCTATGATTTGAAAACAGCCCAAAAGTAATCTTTATCTGCCACTGGCCAGATTAATTTTCTTAGAATGTGGGTTTCAGTGCTGTTTCAATGAATGTGAGTTTCAAGAGCAGCAAAGTTTTAATGCTAAGTCTATTTTCATTGTGCGACTGTATTGTTTTGTTTAGCAGATGTCTATAGGTGTTTGTGCATTGGGCTGTAAAATGCAAAAATAAAATCCAACTAATCACTGTATTAGTAAAGCAGTATGCACACATTAGTTTTATGGTAAAAGGGACAAAATAGACAGGTAATGGGACATTGGAATGGCGGCAGGGGGACTCTGGTGCCATATTTTGGTTGTCTGTTCTTTAGTGTGCATTTGAAAGTTGGTATCCCACAATTCCATTGAAGTGGGTGCAGTTACATAATTATGCATGCAAATTTTATGTTAATCAGCGCACAGATTTGTACCTATTTTTGAGCCTTGTCCAGATTTTTGATGTTTCCAGGTTGAGTGGTATGAGTGTCAGCTACAATTTCAAGCCATAGTGTTTCCAGGTCTTAATGATACAATATCCATTAGCAGTGCCCTAAAGTTAAAAGTCATGTTTATGTAATATGATTGATTAACAATTTATAGTATAGTTTTCAGATTTGGAGTGTGTATTTTGTTTAGTTTTGTATGAGATAAAATGTTCCGTCGGCTGGTACTAAAATTGAGCATGTAATGTGTTTTTAATGTAACATAACCTTCTTAAAAGTGGTCCAAAGTTCATTAATGGGTCACATGTTTTAAAATGGGAGGGATTTTTTGCATTTAAAGATGTGGCTGTTTGTTTGACATTCATTCTGAAGTCCTGATACCTTTGGATGAAAGCACTTAATGTGTGCAATAAAGTGAGTCCTTGTTGGTGGCTGGAATCCATGTTTTTTTTGTATCACACTAAATATGGTTAT